>NW_028244010.1:0-54927 GCF_964263255.1 Lissotriton vulgaris
GAGTCCTTATCTTATGTCGATGACATCTATCTTATAGATAACGACTTGGACAGGCACTTGACCAGGGTGAACACTATAATACTTGGATTCGCCTCTGAAGGGTATAAATTCAACTTTAAATAATCAAGAATCGCCCACCTCAACGTTCTATTCTTGGGATACAAACTTTCAAGTGAAGGCAAAAGCCTGAGAGCAAAATTTTTAGGTAAATGTGCGCTGCTCCAACCTCCAAAAACGCTGAAAAACTTACAGTCAGTTCTAGGATTCCTGAATTTCGGAAGAACTTACATTCTAAATTACACAGAAAGGGTTAAACCTCTCTATGAATGAATTTAACCTGATTTCAAACCTACTAATTGGACTCAAAAACATACAGAAATGTTGCGTTCTTTGCAAACAGACATGTTAGCAACAACCCATTTACAGACATATGTAAATGAACGCAACCTTGTGAATCCGCATCTCCCTGGGAATCATTCCAGGGAGATGCGGATTCACGTACCTAACCTTTAATGAAGGTGAAAAGGTACCAATAGCTTACAAATCACACTTGTACACTCAAGCTGAAATGAAATTCACTTCAACAGAAAAAATTCTGACAGTGGTTCAAACTGAAGTAGCAAAAGAGAGAGCCCTCGCACAGGGTAAACGCATAAAAGTCGTTACTCCTGTACCTGCCTTAGAGGCAGTGACGAAGGCAAGCATTCCAAATGCGAATACGTTTTTGACCCCTACTTGAAGACTCAAGAATTTCTCCAATACCAACAAGGATCTCCTCTGCCCACTGAGATTCTGCCTCTAGAACATTAAAGATGTATAATTTATACAGAGGGATCAGCACAACCCGCTATTGGGGGAAAAAAAGCTTTCAGTGCTACGTGCGCGATTATTAAAGGTCGCTGGCGCGATGGTAAATTCAGACCTTTGGTCACAAACACTCAATCGGTCGGAGACTACAGCTCAGCGAGTTGAACTCTAAGCTTTCAAGATGGCGCTTGAAAATACCGATCGCGAATTCTCCACACTCATAGTGTGTGATTCGTATTACTGCGTCCAGACTTAGAATGAATACTTGCATAATTGGGTTCAAAATTGTTTCAAAGACGCAAAAGGTGGCACAATCAAGCATCAAATGGTTTGGTAACAAGTAGTTCTTTTACAGAAAGAACTACAGAACACTGAGTCATCAGCGTGATGCCGTTGTTAGGAATCGGGTCCAGTCCTCTTTCAGGGACCATGAACTGTTATCACATGACCTGCCAGTTACAGGATATAATCCAGTCCTACCTTACTGTCATTGCTTGTTATTGCCGATGTGTGGGTTCCTGGAAGCTGATTCCTGTGTGACTTGGATTTACTTTGTTTGTTCTCATGGGCTCATGAGAACCGTTCCATCCCCCTTTCTTCTTCTGAGTGGGAGATATTTTGCCTTTCCCCTCCCTTCGCTTTCCCCATTTAGTAAGTTAGTGTGTTAGGGTCCTTTCCCCCGTTTCTTTGACTAAATCCCAGTGCCTTTTCCTATTTCCCATTTTTTGTTGGGCTGGGGGGTTCCAGGGGCTCCTGTTTTTCCCTCCCTTATATTTTTTGTGAGTATCGTTGTGTTTAGGAGATGCGGTGGTTGTATCAACGCTTACCTGTGGGTTGCGCGTCTCCGGTATATACCGCTCCACATCGTTACTCGCGGACGTGACAATTTTGGTCATTCCGCTATTAGGATTACTAAGGCCCTATTCTAAGTGCCGGGGTTTTTCACGCGTCTTGTTTTTTGCGTGAAAGGGTTTTTTTGTTCATGTCAAGAAAAGTGACATGTTTTTCCCCTGATATTAAAACATTAAGAGGGACACCCTTTTTATCTCAGTCAGCTACTCGAAGTTCCAAGACCTTCTATCTTTGGGGTGTATCTTTTGCTGATTGAAGTCTCCACTATACCAAGCCTCTGATTTCAACTGGTAAGCCGCATCATTGTTATGGCAGGACATGGTCACTGTTGTTGAGATCTCTGGGAAAGGTACGTGATATTGAAGTGTATTCTTCTCGTTTGTTTAGGTGCGGAAGCGTGGAGCAGGGAGCAGTGCACTCTTCAATCTACAGGGGTGTATCCTCAAATTCCACCCCCTTTTCTGGGTCATTGGTTCACTCATAGTTTCCATCTTGTGGGTGGCTAGTGATTCAGAGAAATGGATTGGAACATACCTCGTTCCTGCAGTGTGTGAGCCGGGCGGAACCAAACAGAATAACAAGCCCACGAAAAGTAGCACACTGCCCGGACGGGTATGGATGTGGATATGGGGGTTCTTCCGGGTGGGGGCTCTGACGCCCCTACCATGCAAGATGTGATGGGGGCTTTAACGGCTTACAGCTTCAGGTACAAGACCTACGTCAGGAAAATGTGGGTCTAAGACAGGAACTAGGGGCCGTGAGGGCTAGAGAACAGACACAAACGAGGGGGCTTGGTCCTGTTATACAGCCGGCAACGTTTCAGTATGGAGGAGGGGCAGGACAGAGCGCCAGTGGGAGTGGGGCTCCTATAGCGGTTACCGTGACCTCTCCTGCTCCTGTTCCTTTGGCTCCCCCTTAGAGGTTTACTGGGGAAAGTGAGAAGTTTGGGATGTTTATGAACCAGTGCCAGTTACATTTTATGTGTAGGTCTGGTGCTTTCCTGATGACTCTGCCAAAGTCGCTTTCACTATCTCATATCTGGCTGGCACCGCTGCTCAGTGGGCTATACCCTTGGTAGAGAGCGACGACCGAGTACTGTAAAATTATGCGGCTTTCAAAGAGTTGATGCGGGGATTGTTCGCTAAGCATGCTTTCATGCAAGCAAGCGATACGGAGCTTCTGAAATTGCGGCAGGGCAGACAGGATCTCTTAACATACATAGCCTTGTTCAATAGGCTAGTGTCCGAGACTCATTGGCCGATGGAGAAGCGGACCTCCCTATTTTACCAGGGTCTTTGTGAGGAACTTAAGGACGTGGTATCACAGGTGGTGGACCCACCCGATAACTGCACGGCGTTCATAGACCAGGTGGTGAAGCTCAACCATCGACTATCAGAGAGGCGTGGGGACCGTCATCGTTTCCAGATATCTAGGGGCAGCTATGTGAAACCTGAAGTTAAACCACTCGGGGAGACTAAAACAACACCTGAACCCATGGAGATAGGAGGAGTAAGGGGACCCTTAACATCTGAGGAAAAGAAAAGGAGAAAAGATTTGGACCTGTGTTTGTATTGTGGTCAGGGAGGCCATTTTGCTAGGGAATGCCCTGTCAAACCATCAAGGGCTGGGTATGAAAAGAAGGTGGCATTTGTCCAGGTAGAAGGACGCATAAAGAGAAATGAAGAGCTGAGAGGACAGTATGAGGTATAGGGGGAAATCGATCTGGCTCCTAGGCATTTTATCATCACCGCCCATCTCCTGCTTTCTGTGCATAATCGAGTGCCGGTGTCTGTGTTGTTGGATTCCGGGGCTACCGGCAATTTCATTGATATTTCCTTAGCGGATACATTGGGGATTCCCTGTCACTACAAGGAGCAACCAGAGCCGGTGAGAGCCATAGATGGGACTGAACTGACATCAGGGTGTATCACCCGCCAAACTGTTCCTTTACGGCTGCTGTGTGACAATGGGCATACCGAATCTGTGGTTTTTGATTTGATTGATGCCCCTTCCTTTGGTTTGGTGCTGGGGGTTCCTTGACTGCAGGAACACAATCCCAAGATCGATTGGGTGCAGCGCTTGGTGACATTGGATTCTGCCTTTTGTTTGGGACATTGTTACAGAGAGGGGAGCAAACAGATTATCCCTTTGTCATGTGCGGTAACAGAGACTAACTCTGTTCCACAGCAGTATTCCGCTTTCAGAGATGTGTTTGATAAGGGACAAGCTCAGGGTCTTCCCCCGCACCGGTCATTCGATTGTAGAATCGATTTGGTGCCTGGTGTTCCTTTGCCATGCAGTCGCATATATGCGCTATCAGAACCCGAAGAGCTGCATCTGAAGGAATATCTGGACGAGATGTTGAAGCTGGGATACATCCGTCCTTCCTCTTCGCCTGTGTCATCTGCGATCTTCTTCATACCGAAGAAGGAGGGGACGTTGAGGGCCTGTGTGGATTATAGGACCTTAAACAAGGCCACAGTGAAGAATAAATACCCTCTTCCACTTATCCCGGTGTTGTTGGACCAGCTCCCCAAAGCCACGGTGTTCACCAAATTGGATTTGCGGGGCGCTTACCATCTTATCTGTGTTTGACCCGGGGATGAGTGGAAGACGGCCTTCAAGACCAAACATGGCCTGTTTGAGTCCTGCGTAATGCCGTTTGGCTTATGCAACGCGCCAGCGGCATTCCAGTTCTTCATCAATGAAGTCCTTAGCAAAATACCTAGATAGAACTGTCATCGTCTATCTGGATGACATTCTCGTATTCTCTGAGACCAGTGCAGAACAGCATGAAAATGTGACACAGGTGCTTCGGAAACTACAAGAACATCATCTGTACGCCAAACTGGAAAAGTGTCAGTTCAGCACCCCTGAGGTGGAGTTCTTGGGATTCATCATCACGGCGGACGGTATCCGAATGGACCCTAAAAAGATACAAGTGATTGTGACCTGGCCTATACCATCTACAGTGAAGCACATTCAGGTGCTTTTGGGGTTCGCCAACTTTTATCGGCGTTTCATTTCCCATTTTTCCGATGTAGTGGCACCCATGACCCGCCTGTTGAGAAAGGGGGTTCCCTTCATCTGGTCTACTGAGGCTCAGGACGCTTTCCAGTTGTTACTCCGGATATTTTACGTCAGCAACCGTGTTGATGCATCCTGATCCTGCCCTGCCATTCTTTGTAGAAACGGATGCTTCCTCGTGTGCGGTGGGTGGGGTGTTATCCCAACGGGAGGAGGGTACCGGCCATATGCACCCCATTGCCTTTTTCTCTAAGACCTTGCTCCCGGCAGGACGCAATTATACTGTGGCGGAGAGGGAGTTGTTGGCGGTGAAGCTGTTCTTCGAGGAATGGCATCAATACTTATGGGGCGCCCGGCATACAATCACGATCTATACCGATCATAAAAAGTTGTTTTGGTCTGCCCGGGCTTTAACTCCGCGTCAGATGCGGGGGGTCTTATTCTTTAATGAATATGATTTTGTTATCACCTACAGGCCTGCTGCACAGCAGATCAAATCTGACACTCTTTCCCGGATCCATGTTGATCCGAGAGAAGTGAGTCCCTCGAAGGAAGATAGACTGATGATCGATAGTGAGAGGATCATTGGAGTCGTAACAGCTGATGACTTCCCTTCTCTTGTAAAAGAGCGCTTACGACAGACGGATTTGGCTCCGTGGTTATCGTTACCCCAGGTGGTAGCTCAGGATGGATTGCTGTACCATGAGAGCTGGTTGTTTGATCCCCCTGTTTTAAGAGAGATGGTTTTGGAGTGGTGTCATTCCTCTGCGTTGGTGGCACATCCAGGGATGCGGAAGACAAAGGAGTTATGTTTGAGATGGTTCTGGTGGGAGTCGTTGGCGAAAGACATCCAGAATTACGTGACCACTTGCCCTGGTTGTGCCATTAGTAAACCTTCACACTGTAATCCCTCTGGTCTTTTGCAGCCCTTAGAGGTCCCTCCTACTCCTTGGCATACCTTCAGTATGGACTTCGTAACTGACCTTCCATCCGTGTCGGGATTTACCGCCATTCTAGTGGTGGTAGATTCATTTACGAAAATGGCACATTTCATCCCGCGAGCTAAGATCCCTACAGTGAAGGAAATGGCATTGGTGTTTATGTCCTCGGTTGTGAGGATCCACGGCTTACCCTCTGTAGTGATATCTGACAGGGGGGCTCAGTTCGTGTCCCATTTCTGGACGGAGCTTTGCTTGGTGCTTAAGACGGAAATACGGCTGTCCTCGGCGTATCATCCGCAGTCCGATGGCCAGACCGAACGCACCAACCAGACCATGGAACAGTATTTGAGGTGCCTGATTTCGTCCCTATCATGTGACTGGGTGACTGCCCTCCCCATAGCGGAATTTGCCTATAACAACAGTCTGCACTCCGCGTTGGGCATGACTCCTTTTTATTGTTCTCTGGGGTACCATCCTAGGGCGTTAGCTATTCAACCCACTGGGCATGTGCCAGCCATTGATGACGTGTGTAAGAGATTGAGTGACATCTGGGAAGCCGCAAGGGTACGGTTGCAAGAAGCTAAGGCGGATATGAAACAGCAGGCAGACCGGCATCGGGTCCCTGCCCCCTGTTATCAG
Organism: Lissotriton vulgaris; assembly: GCF_964263255.1. Taxonomy (NCBI): domain Eukaryota; kingdom Metazoa; phylum Chordata; class Amphibia; order Caudata; family Salamandridae; genus Lissotriton; species Lissotriton vulgaris. The sequence goes on from NW_028244010.1 coordinate 6,267, forward strand.
GTGGGTGACAGGGTATGGCTAGCGTCTCGCAATTTGAGACTGCAGGGGTCCCGTAAATTACAACCTCGGTTTGTGGGCCCATATCCCGTGGTACAGGTGATCAATCCAGTGGCCATGAAGCTTCAGTTGCCACAGGAATACAAAGTCCATCCTGTATTCCACACATCGTTGCTGAAACCTTATGTCCATTCTGATCAGGTGTTGCCCCCTCCCGCTCCCTTGGTGGTCGATGGACAGGAAGAGTTTGAGGTCCGGGCTATTCTCGATTCCAGACGTAGGAGGGGTCACCTATATTATCTGGTGGATTGGAAGGGATATGCCCCCGAGGATAGGACGTGAGAGCCGGCTGGGGGGGGTGCATGCGCCTCGCTTAGTTAGGCTGTTCCATAGACAACATCCCCTAAAACGGTGGGGAGGATCATTGGGGGGGGGGTAGTTAGGAATCGGGTCCAGTCCTCTTTCAGTGACCATGAACTGTTATCACATGACCTGCCAGTTACAGGATATAAGCCAGTCCTACCTTACTGTCATTGCTTGTTATTGCCGATGTGTGGGTTCTTGGAAGCTGGTTCCTGTGTGACTTGGATTTACTTCGTTTGTTCTCACGGGCTCGTGAGAACCGTTCCATCCCCCTTTCTTCTTCTGAGTGGGAGATATTTTGCCTTTCCCCTCCCTTCGCTTTCCCCATTCAGTAAGTTAGTGTGTTAGGGTCCTTTCTTTTTTTTTTTTTTTTTTTTTTTTTAAAAGACCTTTATTTCACATAACACATAGCAAGCAGTACATGGCGCTTAACGATATGCAGTGGATCAGAACAATGCATTCCGTATGTCAAGCTTAGTGAAATTTAACACAGCCATTAAGCCGGCATGCCGGGGGCCCGGCGGCATACAGTGCAACAAGCTGCCAGAATCAACAGTGCATGGTCTCAGCTCTGCAATAAAGTGTGTATAACCACGAGGATTGCAAAGAAGAAATTGACAATCACGCCCGAAAGCCTTATTTACATGTCTAGGAACGAGTAAACTACCCCAACCTACCCCAACCCACCCCCTTGTGCCAGCAAAAATGTGCTCAGTGACATACTCCAATTAGTGTTATCTACAGGTGTCTACTACATTGCCCACAACTATCTCTCTGGTAGTCTAAGGGCGTGACCCGGGTGACTTGGAAGGAACTACATTGGTGTCTATATTCATCCCCTCTCCCCCCCCCGCAGCCTCCTCCCCCAAAGAAACCTACATCCGCTATTCTGCCTGCCCCCCCGGGGAGTCCAGGGCAATCGACGAGTCGTCGTCATCGGGGTTCGCTCCCTCATTCTGTTGTGTGTGTGCCTGGAATAGGCCCCAGAAGTTTTTGGGTCTGCTCCTGGGGGAGAGTAGTTCACTGTAGAGTTCCGACTGGGTGCAGCAATATAGCAAGTCGTTTGCCCATCTCTTCTTGGTGGGCAGTGGCCCTCTCATCCAACACTGAGCCACCACCCTTCTGGCTACTAACAGTGCCATATCTAAGGGCCGGCGCAGAGCAGTCGGAAGCGGCCTAGAGTATCCCAGGAGCGCTAGCACTTGGCCGTTAGACAATTCCGAGCCCAGAATCGTGTTAAGTTCTGTAAAGACCTCTGTCCAAAAACTCTGAACACCAGGGCAGTACCATGCCACATGAATGAAGTCAGCGACCGGCACATGACACCGTTCACACTCTGCGGACTGTCTGAGGCCATAACGATGCAGCCTCTCCGGAGTATAGTACACTCGCTGAAGAAACTTAAAGTGCACCAGTCTATGCCTACCATTAAGGGAGAGCTTTCGCGTGTTAGAGCAGCAGTATCTCCACATGTCGTCATCAATCTGCATCTGCAGATCTCTTTGCCACTCCTCTCTTGAGGTTCCGTGACGGTTCCGTGACGACTTGAACCCGTGTTTTTAAGTTTGTCGGAAATACATAAAAATGGTATCAGTGAACCGCAAATGATCCATTTAGTATATCCTAGTGTTTTCGCTACGCTACGAGCAAGAGCACTCCTTCCACTGACACATTTCTGATATACACACGGCATCCATCTTAGATCGTGGCCGCCATTTTGTGTTTCCTTGCCCTCACATATGCAATAGCCTCTGATCATTTCATTTACTCCACTTTGATTAAAGACACGTAGCCTTAGCCGGAGATTCACCTCTTACGTGACACGTGCACCTTAAACCAGATCACGCTGTAGCTGCATGACTCGACAAAGGCTGCCTCCTCTGCCCGAGGCCAGTCCTGCCAAACTGGTCTTCGTGTCCATTGTACCTGATCATGATTAGGCGGCCGAAGCCGGTAGCTTTGCCCATTTACAACCCACAAACATCTCTTATCCCGCTTTTCTATCTCCTGCACCTGGCTCTACTCCTTTCCTTCTGGGCCTTTATTAGGGGGAGGTAACGAACTTTACGATGAGGCGGTCCGGGTCTTGAATGCAATATTGACAAGGGATTGTGATGGACTGGTGGGAACCCCTCTTCGTGATGTTTGGTATCAGATATTATCGACAGTTCCTGTGTAACGCCAAATATTTATTGTTTAGAGACACAAAAGGTTTGGGAATGTACCGACATGTGAAATATTTGCCTAGAGCACAATTTTTAGTATATAAGGAGCAACCCACTTTGTACAAATCGAACAGTCTCCTAGATTCTGCCCGTGTGTAGATTCTGTGACTTCTGTGTCCCTGCAGTAATAAACCTTTGGTCTTTGACGCCACCATCGAGAAGCCCGTGTTTCTGTTCATTTGTGCACCAAGGCAGGTGGGACTCCGGGGTCTTTGGGTGTTGTACCCTGACACCTCTGGACGGAACCAAAAAGTCCAGAACTCCAATTGGCGCCCAACGTGGGGCGACGTCATTCGGTACCGGTCCAAAAGCCTGAAGAGTTCGAGAAGCTTCGTGTGAAGATTCCTGAGGGAGGCGCCCCACTTCATCGATCCCGGCATATCGCAAAAGTGGCCCTGAAGTTCTCTTCCACGAGGGTTCCCGTTCAGGACGGCTGCAGTGGGCCGTTGCCTTGACCGTCGCCCTGTCTTGGACCCGAAGTGGTGCAGTCCTTAGTACGGCGAAACGTGACGGGTTTCTCCTTGGTGACGTCTTCAGTGACTCAGTTAAGTATTTAGTGATAGCTAGCTGGTTATTTTTTGTGAGGATTGTTAAAAATCCTTGATCGGTTCTTGGTTTGGTTTGGTTTTTGTAAGATTATCTTTGGTTGTTCTGGTTACGATAATCTATTTGGTTCAGTTTTGGGTATCGATACATCAGTTCGTTTTGGTAGGCCTAAGCTCTTGGTTCAAGTGCACAAATTTGTTCCGTGTTTTGTTTGTTTTGTGTTCCGGACTGAAAATGGTAAGTCGGAAAATGTTGTCTTGTTTTAGTTGCAACAGTGACTCACGATTGGAGGACTCTTGTCTGGTTCCTCCGATTGGGACTCCCCTTTATGATTTATATTGCAAATATGGTGTGGGTCCTATAACTTATAATGAGATATGGGTCCGCTATTGTAAGAAGGATGGTGTCCTTAGTTGGCCACTGCATGGTAGTTTTGAACAAGAGATTCTCGACAATTTAGAAGCGAAATTGTTTAGGAAGAAAGCCCGGCCGGCAATGTTTGACTCTTTTCGTTATTGGCGGAAAGAATCCAAACAGAGAGAAATGAAAAGGTTGAAAAAAGAGCAAAAAGAACAAGAAGAATTAACTCTAGAGCAAGCGACTAAGCAGTTGCAGGCTGACGAGTGTGAGAAAGCCATAGATGTAGCCATTAGAGAGCATAACTTAGCGATTGACAAGTGCTATCCTGCCTTGCCACCAAAAATGGCTAAGATACTGGAGGATTCCGAAAACGATCCTCTGCTATCTTATCTGTTACGGTCGCCTCCACCGTACGCACAAGGTGCTGCGGCCCAACTTATCCCGAATGTTCAATTGCCGGTTGCTGGACAACCTGGTGTCCTTGTTCCTCAGAATCAAGTTCCTATACCTCCTGTGGTGAATGTAAATGTTCCTACAGCTCCTCCTCTTCCCGCACTGCCCGCTCCTATACCTACCACTGTACCTATTGGTCCTCAAACTATTTTCCTCGATACTCCTACTGTTTCGTCATCTATTCCTACCTCCACTGCATTCTCTATGTCTGCGAGTGTACTAACTCCACTTTCTGTTCGTCGAAGAATTACTGATTCTGTTACTAATATGCTGTCGCCTATATATAAAACCTTGATTAAGACTCCTACTCCTGACTCTGTTCAGAGACGGAGTCAGCTTCCAAGTACTGAAGAACGGGGAGTTTTAGACTCCACAGCTCTCAGATGGATTACAAAAGTTAGAAGATATAGTACGAAAGATGTGTTAGAGACATTTATGCAATGGGGAGAGCCAACGCAACGATACGTCTTCGATGAGATGTGCTCGTTGTTGCGTGAGGAAATAGAAGAAGACGATGTCGAATCAGATTTGGAAGATTTAATTAAAGTGCAGAAAGAGTTTGCTGCTGGAATGATAGTGGGCGATAATATAAAGGAAGCGATGGAACTTATTTTGAGTTTTAGGAATGATCCATCTCTTCGTTCACCGAGAGATTTAGAGAAAGGTAAAATGAAGTTAAGTCGCCAATATCCTATGAGGGAAGTTCCTCCAATTTGGCGCGAGGCAGTACAACGTGATGATAATGCGGGTATTGCAGCTGCTCCAGCACAGTTCCAAAGAGTATGGATACATATTCCATGGAAGCGAGCAGAAGTGTTAAAATAGGTGGTGCGAAACCTGAACCTTTGATCGCTAATCTGCCAGGTAGAATAATTGATCTAATGAAGACTCTGATGCCAGCATTGCGTGTTAATTGGGATAAATTATCCGCATGCAAGCAAAAGAAAGACGAAAGTGTCTCGGACTTCTTCACGAGGTTCGAAGAGACTTTTGTAGACCATAGTGGTCAGGACATGAGCACTGAAGGAGGACAGAGACTCTTTGTCGATAAATTTGTGCATAATTTGTTACCTGAATTATGCAATAAATTGAAAGACTCAGAAAGTGCGTGGGCTGTATCTACGACAGCGCAAATACTTGCGACTGCACAGTACTACGAAAATAGAGATAAAGAGGAAAAGGAGAAATCAGAGAAGAAAACGAAAGATTTAAAAACTAAAGTTCTTTTGCAGCAGGCGTATCCGCCTCGCACGAATCAGACTAATATGCAACAGAATTCGTATCAAAAGACAGATTATAATTCGACCAGGCCTCAATATCAGTGGAATCAGTGTGCGTACTGCAAGAAAGAGGGTCACTATAAAAATGATTGTCAGATTTTAGCGCAAAATAATGCGGCAGCAGCTCAGAGAGGTCGTGGTGGTTATGCGCAGAATTCTAGAGGACGAGGACGAGGTGCTATGCCTCCACAAACGAATGATCGTCCTTCCAATCACTTTGATCAGAGAAATGTACAGTCAGCTCAACAGAATAGATCTCAGCAATATCTTGTTGAGGATTATTGTGAAGTTGAAGAGGGTTTTCAACAAAATGGGTACTAGGACAGCCATGGACAGAGAGAGGGAGTAGTATCAGTTCCAGTGGATCAGAGTGGGCCTTATGTCGCAGTAGCAACATCAGGTGTAGTCGAACCGTTTCTGTTGGATACTGGTGCCGCAAAAAGTTCTATCATGCATGCGAAACTCCCTGGCGCACCTTTGTCTGGCTCAACAAATGTTTCCGTAGGTTTTTCAGGCGCCCCTGTGTACAACCCGATATCTGGTCCTTTGTCTATTTCTGTTGGACCGTGTCACTTGAAAGCACCCCTGATTTTGACTACAGGTTGTAATGAAAATCTGCTTGGTTTAGATTTGTTAAAACGACTATATGCGACATTGTACTGTTCTCCGGAAGGAGTACAGCTTACTTTGGGTAAAAGACTCACCTCTCCGATGTACTTGTCAATGGACGCACTCCCGCCGGAGCTACGTTCACTCCCTGATTCTCTTTGGGCGACTGATCCCAATGATGTAGGTCTACTAGAGATTCCACCGTATGTAGTAACTTTGAAAGCGAATGTGAAATTTCCAAGAATTCCTCAATATAAAATATCGAATGAAGGTGAGCGTGCACTCTTATTGATTGTGCAAGATTTGATTAAGAAAGATGTGGTTGAAGAAACGCGAGGAAATGTCTGTAACAGTCCTGTATTACCGATTCTGAAGCGAACTGACCCTACAAAACCTCCAGTTTATAGGTTTGTCATAGACCTTAGAGAAGTTAATAAGATTGTAATTCCGCAGTTTCCTGTAGTGCCAGACATTACTGCCTTATTAACATTGATTCCTGCTACAGCTACGTGGTTCTCAGTTATAGATCTCAAGAATGCATTTTTCAGCATTCCGATAGCCGAGGAAAGCAGAGATATTTTTGGCTTCTGTCTAGGAGGTCGAAGCTTCAGATTTAAACGCGCTCCACAAGGCTATTGTGAAAGTCCATCCATTTACAGTCAAGCTTTAAAAAGTCAGCTAGATTCTTTTGTCCTTCCTCCAGGCTCTGCCCTAGTACAGTACGTAGACGATCTTTTGGTGGCTGCCGATGACAAGGAAACTTGCAAGACAGCTACAATTTCACTATTGCATCATTTGTCTAATTTGAATCATAAGGTGTCACCTTCCAAAATGCAATATTGCTGCCAAGAAGTAACCTACTTAGGTCATCTCTTGTCAAAGGAGGGAAGGAAGTTGACCCCAGAAAGAATAAAAGCAATTATGCAGATGAGTGTTCCACGCACACAGAGGGAAGTACGTGCCTTTCTAGGTATTACCTCTTACTGTAGGCAATGGATCCCAAATTTTTCACTTTTAGCAAAGCCATTGGTAGCTTTGACTGGGAAAAATGTTTCGAGTCCGGTGCCATGGTCTGATGAATGTCAAGAGAGTTTTACTGAATTACGAAAAGCTTTGTGTTCAGCTCCTGTATTGGGCACACCTGATTACAGTAAGCCATTCACGCTCTACGTTCACGAAAGAGAAGGTTGCGCGTTGAGTGTTCTGACACAGAAGTTTGGTGATAAACAACGCCCTTGTGCGTATTTCTCATCAACATTAGATCCGGTAGCTAGAGCATTGCCTAGTTGTTTGAGGGCTACAGCGGCAGCTGCAGCTTCCATTCGACAATCTGCTGGTTTGGTGATGAACAATATGCTAGTGGTCATGGTTCCTCATGCAGTGGACACACTCATGAACCGAACGAAGACACAACACCTTACTAGTGCGAGATTATCTGGTTACGAGCTGACGTTATTAGCGAGTCATATTCAGATCAAAAGATGCAATGTATTGAATCCAGCAACATTGTTGCCGACTGATCAAGAGTCGAGTGATTCTGAGCCACATGACTGTTATTTCAAAACGGAGGAAGAGACAAAAGGTCGCATCGACTTGAGGGATACTCCCCTATCCGACCCAGATGGTACGCTGTATGTGGACGGGTCATGTTTTAAATTGGAGAATGGTGATGTGACTGCTGCCTACGCGGTAACGACTTTGAAGACGATTGTGGAGACTGCAAGAGTGAGTCAGAATTCTGCCCAAGCTGCAGAGTTAATAGCTCTTACGAGAGCGTGTGTTTTAGCTGAGGGAAAGAGAGTGAATGTGTTTACAGATAGTCAGTACGCATTTGGCGTGGCCCATAGTTTTGGCCGGTTGTGGAGAGAAAGGGGTTTCATTACGTCCCATGGGACTAAGATTCAACATGGTCAGCTAGTTAACGACTTGTTGGAATCTCTAACCTTACCGACTGAAGTTGCGATTGTGAAGTGCAGTGCTCATAAAGCAATCACGGATGATGTTGGTCGGGGAAATGCCTTTGCTGATGAAACCGCTAAACAGACAGCTAGAGACATGATGAGTAGAATGTACGTTGCTACGTCTGCAAGATGGATTGCTGAGTCTGGAATGTGTGAGGACACTATGGAAAGTGTGAAAGAGATTCAGAAAGAAGCGACTGAGGAAGAGAAACGCGTATGGAGAGAAAGTACGGGCAAATTGGACTCGAATGGATGTTGGATCGATTTGACAGAACAGCAGCGTTGGATGTTGCCTGATGCATATGTGCTTGCAGTAGTGACGATGGCGCATGGAGTGGCGCACATAAGTTCTAAAGGGATATGTAAGATGTTAGCTCCGGTCTGGAAGAATGAGGGAATCAGTAAGTGTGCAGAGAGAGTGGTGAAAAATTGTATGGTGTGCTTGATGCATAATCCTGGCAAGGGAATTCCAACTCCAGCTGGTCATTTCGCTCCTCCTTCCTGCCCCTTTGAAGTAATTCAGTTAGACTTCATTCACATGGAACGCTGCAACAATTTAAAATACGTCCTGGTGGTAGTTTGTGCTTTTTCCAGGTGGATAGAAGCATACCCACTAAAGGACAACACTGCTTTATCAACTGCCAAAATTCTTCTCAAAGAATTTTTCCCTAGGTACGGAATGCCACGGATTGTATGGTCAGATAACGGAAGTGAGTTTATAGGGAAAGTTATGCAGAGTGTGTGTGCTGGTCTAGGATTGAAACAAAAATTTCATAGTGCGAACCATCCCCAGTCAGCTGGTTTAGTCGAGGGTTACAATGGCACCCTCAAGCTTAAAATAGCCAAAATACAAGCATCCACAGGTTTAGCCTGGCCAGACGCACTTCCTTTGGCCTTGTTATCAACGAGAGCAACAGTGCATTCTAGAATAGGGCTTTCTCCATATGAGATTGTATTTGGCCGCCCGGCAAATGTCTGGGGTGTGCCAAGGCCTAAACAATTTTGCTCCATTGAATATCCTATGTTGATAGACTACCTTTACGACTTGACTGCTAAATTAAGTCTTATTCATCAACAGGTTTTTGATGCACTACCAAAGCCTCCGGAGAGTCCAGGGCATCAACTGAAACCGGGTGACTTCATAGTGGTCCGGAACTTCGCGAGGACAAAGAATCTTCAGCCTCGCTACATCGGCCCCTTCCAAATCCTACTGGCAACGAGGACAGCTGTACGTGTTGCTGGCCGGAAGAACTGGATCCACGCTTCTCACGTAAAGCGTGTTCCACTGCCGCTGCCCTACGACGACTGGGTGAAGAAGGGAATTGGTGCCTCCGAATCTGAAATAACTCCAAAATTTGTCCCTTTCAGCGATGCCGATTTGATTTCTGACACTTTGAAACGTGACTCTCCTCTTGAAAAGACTGCTTTGAACATTGAACATTTGTCTCCAGCATCAAAAGAAACTTTGCCATCTGCGAACGTAAACTCTGCAACAGCTGCTAGTGATACACTATTTTCCGATCAGACAGTACCAGCGAAGCAGAAATACAACCTTAGAAGCCATAAAACGAACTAATAAAGCAGGCAACTGCATATTGTGATTTTGACATATATATATATATATATATATTGAACTTTTGCTTTTCAGCCAGGAAGTTTGCTATTGTATATTGTTTTTTTTTAAAAAAATTGCCTTGCCGTCTGGGTAGCCGTAGGGTCGTGGCTGTGTGCCTAGTTTGAATTTGCAGGGGTCTGACACAAGGTCGATCTTTCTGTTGGTTCTGGGAACTCCCAGGGCTGATAGAGGCATTTTCATCTACGTACACATCATCAGTGGTCGCGAGCGGATTGTAGAAGATGGAGCTTCCTGCGCTGCAACGAAAGAATGTGATTTACGTTCGCAGAAACAGACTTAATAGAATTCTTCACAGCAAATGTTTCTTGATGCAATGTGCCATTACATTTTTGATTGTTTTAGCAACATTGGTGGGTGGAATTGTCTTTAGCATAAATTTGATTTTTGTGCCAGTTTCTACAGTGCCTCCCCTTGATCCAGCTATTTCTACTGTTTCTTCTATACACTCTTTTCACTCGTTTCCGGAACATGAGCAAGCTCGACGCTCAGAATTCATTAATAATACTTTTGTACAGCTCTTGCACCAACACCAACTGGTAGTTAACACGACAGACTGCTGGGTGTGTGGCTTGATACCCCACACTATGGATAAAGGTATTCCCTATCTGGTTTTGCCTTTCAGCTACAATGGATCATTTCAGGCCCTTCAAACCATCTTTGCTTATGCCCTTGAAACCTATCCTCCACGTCCACCACGTTCCACTAAATATAACTCTGCCAACAAAGCCTTAGTCCAGGGAATTATTGACATGGTTAAAGACGTCAATAATACTCCATCTTACCCTAGAGACGAATTGCGAGTATATTTAAGTTGGAATACTTCAGAGTATCGCCTTAGTTTAGGAGAAAGCAAGCGTAAAAGCTCAACTCCAATCTGGGTCGTACCTCACCGAGGTCAGGTCTGTTTGCAAGGTAATGGGAGAAATCCGAGAGCTCAGCTAGGGAGGAGTGAGTGCGTAGAGACTTATGTGTTTCCGGCTAACTCTTCCCCTGCCTTCCTTACTGCCAGGGGTACCTACTTCATCTGTCGAGACAGAGCTTATACATGGTTGCCTGCCGACTTCTCAGGATCATGTTATATTGCTCGATTATTGCCTCCGACATACACTGCTTCACCTGATTACCACAGAACAAGAGTAGCTAGAGGTGTTTTCAGTAAGGAAGATACCGCTGGTCAGGAAGCTGGAGACTTCTTCAAAGGCTTCCTTCCGTTCTGGGGGCCTATGGCCAATAGTAGAAACATACGTCAGCTAACACGGGTAGTTGAATCTACTATTACCGAAACTGCTGGTGCCCTTAGCAATCTGACAGCTGAGCTTCAGGCGGATAGGCTCATGACATTGCAGAACCGTATGGTTCTAGATGTTATACTTGCAGATCGAGGTGGGGTATGCAGAATGATCCAATCGAGCTGCTGTGTCTTTATTCCTAATAATGCTCCAACAGTTTACGAGGCGATCTCTAAGTTGCACAAGATTTCGGACTCCATACATGTAGATGAGGGAAACTGGTCCTTTATGGAGTGGGTTTGGACTCTGATCTCAGCGTGGGGATGGAAGGTTCTAATGGTCATTGGTGTCATCTTAATATTACTATTCTCATGTTGTCTGATTATCCAGTGTGGTCCTGCTCTGTGTAGTCTTTGTGCTACAACCTGTTTTAGAAAACCACCTGCGTTTGGAGAAAAGACACGAGAAAGGATGATGATACAACAGCATGTCACTGACCTGATGAACATAGAACTAGATTCAGACATAGATTGAGTAATTGCCTATGTAAGGGCAAAAGGAGGGTCTGAGGTTCCGTGACGGTTCCGTGACGACTTGAACCCGTGTTTTTAAGTTTGTCGGAAATACATAAAAATGGTATCAGTGAACCGCAAATGATCCATTTAGTATATCCTAGTGTTTTCGCTACGCTACGAGCAAGAGCACTCCTTCCACTGACACATTTCTGATATACACACGGCATCCATCTTAGATCGTGGCCGCCATTTTGTGTTTCCTTGCCCTCACATATGCAATAGCCTCTGATCATTTCATTTACTCCACTTTGATTAAAGACACGTAGCCTTAGCCGGAGATTCACCTCTTACGTGACACGTGCACCTTAAACCAGATCACGCTGTAGCTGCATGACTCGACAAAGGCTGCCTCCTCTGCCCGAGGCCAGTCCTGCCAAACTGGTCTTCGTGTCCATTGTACCTGATCATGATTAGGCGGCCGAAGCCGGTAGCTTTGCCCATTTACAACCCACAAACATCTCTTATCCCGCTTTTCTATCTCCTGCACCTGGCTCTACTCCTTTCCTTCTGGGCCTTTATTAGGGGGAGGTAACGAACTTTACGATGAGGCGGTCCGGGTCTTGAATGCAATATTGACAAGGGATTGTGATGGACTGGTGGGAACCCCTCTTCGTGATGTTTGGTATCAGATATTATCGACAGTTCCTGTGTAACGCCAAATATTTATTGTTTAGAGACACAAAAGGTTTGGGAATGTACCGACATGTGAAATATTTGCCTAGAGCACAATTTTTAGTATATAAGGAGCAACCCACTTTGTACAAATCGAACAGTCTCCTAGATTCTGCCCGTGTGTAGATTCTGTGACTTCTGTGTCCCTGCAGTAATAAACCTTTGGTCTTTGACGCCACCATCGAGAAGCCCGTGTTTCTGTTCATTTGTGCACCAAGGCAGGTGGGACTCCGGGGTCTTTGGGTGTTGTACCCTGACACCTCTGGACGGAACCAAAAAGTCCAGAACTCCACTCTGGCCTTGGGGTGCTGGATCTGCTGATGTGCAACACCCAGTTTGTTCATGCTAGAGATCAGTTTACGAGATGACGTAGATTTGATGACATAAGTGAGCTCTGGTACCTCAGTGGGTTCCTCCATGTCCGGGCCCAGCACGTCCTTGAGCGCGCTACGGACTATGAAACTGGAACATCTGCAAGAGGGTGGGTCCCGTTGGAGCGGGAGGGAGCTGTTCCCAGGTCTTCACGACCCCCGCAGTAAACAGGTCTTCCATTTTCCTGAGACCCAGTGCTCGCAATGCCTCCGTAACTCCCTTTTCCTTGAGTGGACCCAGCCACAGCGCCCAGTCTATCTGCATTTGCGGTGAGTACATTAGACCACTGTTTCGTGCTCGGGCCAGTGCGTGCCATGCATGATTAGTAGATTTAAGGGAATCTAGTCGGCCGATGGCTCGATCCTCCGGGAGACAGACCATGGCCGGTAGGGGAAGATGCTCCGCGAACAAGCGTTCTAGAGTCACATGAGGTATACGCAGGTCCCCGTGGATCCACGCGTGCAAATGGGCAGCCTGCGCAATACGACAGTATCGTTCCATATCGGGGGCCCCCAGTCCCCCCTGGTCACAAGGAAGCATCAGCGTCGTCCACTTAACTCTAGGTTGTTTACCACACCATGCCAGCCTGGTAAGCACCTGCGTGAGTTGTTTGAAGAAGGCCTTTGATAGGACCACCGGTATATTGGTGAAAAGGAAGAGAAACCTAGGGAGTACTATCATTTTCATGAGAGCTATCCTGCCCATCAGGGACAGTGGTAGTTTACACCATGCGTCCACATCCTCCTCCAGTTTAGTGAACACCACGCCGTAGTTTTCTTTAACTAAAACGTCAGGATCGGTGTGTAGTTGTATGCCAAGGTATCTGACTGAGTCAGTAGTCCATTTCAGGGGGTACTCAATTTCAAAGGGCTGAGTCACAGGCGTCAGTGGGAAGGCGATGGACTTATCCCAGTTCACCTTCAACCCAGAGAGAGCGCCAAAACGCACGACCTCTCGCAGGATGGAGGAGAGGTTCACTATCGGGTTTCGGACATATAGGAGAGTATCATCGGCATACGTTGAAATGCCTATTTTGTACGTCGGGAAACTAATGCCTTCCAAGCTGTGATATTCCCCTAGTGCGCAAGCCAGGGGCTCCACCACCAGCGCATATAAAAGGGGCGAAAGGGGGCATCCCTGTCTAGTACCTCTGCTAATATCGAATGAGTCCGTTACTCTATCCCCTATTGTAGGAAGGGGGAGTCTCTAGTTGCGCAGTGTAGCACTAGCGACAAGCAGGGACTCTCTCTTCCTCGTCAGGGCTGAGGGTTACCTTCAAGACAACCTCTGCTTACCCTCTAGGTAGTGTGGCTTAAGCAGTCTTAGGCTAATCTCTGGGGCACATAGGGTTAAACATTTGCAATATTACACCATCACAACCAACCCACCACACAAGGACACCAAACTGTATTTGTAAAAATATATATCTTTATATAAATTTCAAGCAGGCTTGTAAATACAGTCTTGATTCAATGCGAAAACGGTTCCAGTGTACTTTCAATTAGGTTGCCACAGTTCTTATCTTTAGCAATAATCAGTTAGTGATTCAGAACAGTTCTTGTTCAGCTGGTTTCCCCAGAATGGAGATTCTGGGCTCCTCACGGTACTTTTCTCGGCCCTGGCGGTCTACCAGGATTCCTCCAGCGGTCCGCTGGTCTCTCTGCGCGGCGGGGCGCGGTTGACGAGGGAGAGAGAGAGGGGGCCCTGGGAGCGCTCCGCACGCAGCTCCGAGGGCTGGGCGAGGCAGCGGGAAGGAAACAGTACCTTGCGGGAGAGTTGGTGGGGCGCAGGTCAATGCGGCAGTCCGCGTCGCGTTGTCTTCCGTCCGGTGCTTGGAGCGAGCAGCAGCTCGGCTCTGGCTCGTGGGTTGACGTTGCTGTGCGGGCCGGGTTGCACAAGGCCAGCGCCTCCGGGTGTCCTGATCAGGAGGGCGCACTTAGGGGACAGCGCTCCTCGGCGCAGGCCTCTATCAATCCAGGCGACGTTCAGGCACCCCACGCAACAGCTGTTTCTCGGACAGCGGCGGCGCGTTCAGGGGTACAAGACACGAAGGGGGGCCAGCAGGCACCGGGCGCCACCTTTCTTCACGTTGCGAGCTGCAGCTCGGGGTCAGTCACTGTGCTCGGATCAGCTGGGCTGATCTTTACGATGCTTCTGGGCCGAGCAGGCGGCGGTCACTTTGTTTAGAGGGAGGGCAGCTCCCAGAGCGTTGCTGAAGAGCGCGATGGTCACAGCGCGCTCCGCTTTTCCTGGAGAGGCTTGCAGAGGGGAGACAGCGTCTCGCAGTGGTTCCTCTGTCAGGGGGTAGCGCCCACTGGTCCTGGGGCGCTGGTCAGGGGGCAAGTTCACAAGCAAGCCCTTGGAGATCTCTCAGCAAAGTTTGGCACAAAGTATTACAAAGCAAAAGTCCTCTTGTAGTCTTTTCTTTTCCTCTCCTTCTGCAGCAAGGCACCAGACACAGGCAAGAGACAGCACTCCTCCTTGTCCTTCCAGGTCCTTCTCTTCGGGCAGAGTTCCTTCTGTAGCACAAACAGGATCTAATTTACAAGGAGCAAGGCTCCTTCTTTTATACTGCATTTCTTTTGTTCTTACAGGCCAGGGGGGCCTTTGCATAGCCACTTTCAGTTCTTGAGTACTTTGTTGGGTGCAATCCGGCTTCTGCTTTCAGTGTGAGGGGCAGGCACATCAGACGCTCCACAGGAGGTGGAGCCAGCATTGTGGGGACAGGGGCAGCCAGAAGTACCTTGTTGATGGGGCTTCGCCCTTCCTGGGCCAGGTGCCGGCTGAGTCATCAGTCGCTCCCCAGGAGGGTGGAGCCAGCATTGTGGTGGCAGAGCACAGCTAGATCTCGAGTCAAGGGGCACTCCTACCTCCCACTAAGGTGTAATCTTCGCATTCACCACCTGTCATCCCCCAGCCCTGTCACTCACACATCCCAGACAGTCAGATACACATACCAGCAGAGGCGGGCTGAAATGGCTAGGCAAGCAAATTACTACTTTCTAAAAGTAGCATTTGCAAACACAGGATATTAAAATAAACTTTACTAAAAGAAATATTTTATCATCCTGAGTTCAGGCATACTAAACATGACTCTCTACCATGCTCCCTGAGCCTGCTGGGATCATAGAGTGTAATAATTCCAGCAGCCCATTCTGGCCTAAAGGAAGTAGGTAGCCTTACAATAGTGAACTACGAATTTAGTTGTAATTCACTACTAGGACATGCCACACACATCAGGGCTTGTCCTACCTTACACTTACAATGCACCCTGCCCTCAGGCCTACCATAGGGGTGACTGATATGAAGTTAAGGGAAGGTTTAGAGGCTGGCAAGTGGGTGCACTTGCCCAGCCAGCATGACAGTACGAGACTGCACGCGGGTTCTGCGGTGGCAGACCCCAGACACATCTTAAGGCTGCTTCTGTGGGTGGCGCAACTAGCGCTGCAGGCCCACTAGCAGTATTGGCATTCACCAGCCCTGGCACTCCTAGTGCACTTTACTAGGGACTAACAGTAAATCCAATGAACCAATCATGGACATCAATCACATGTACAATTTACAGTAGGGAGCACTTGCACTGCGGCACGGGTTGGCCGTGGCGCAGTGCCCTGAGTAGCGGAAAACCAGCAAAACATCGGAGGCACACCAGCAAAAAGTGGAAGGGAAACTCACGCCAAGGTGCCAGGTCTAACACGTGTCCCCTCCAGCTGAAATGTGGGGGGAACTACCCTTCCCCAGGGAGTTGCACATCACTAAGGTGGAAAAATCTGGACAGACCATCAGCGTTGGCGTGATCTGTGCCAGGGCGGTGTTCCACCGTAAAGTCCATACTCTGTAGAGAAATGGACCACCTCAACAGTTTCGGGTTCTCACCCCTCATTTGCATCAACCATCTGAGGGGCCTGTGGTCCGTCTGAACTCGGAAGTGAGACCCAAACAAGTAGGGTCTTAGCTTCTTCAGCGCCCAGACCACAGCAAATGCTTCTCGCTCTATTGCACTCCACCTACTTTCCCCTGGAAGTAACCTCCTACTGATGAAGGCTACGGGTTGGTCAAAGCCCTCCTCAGTCATCTGTGAGAGAACAGCCCCTACACCATGCTCTGAAGCGTCTGTTTGCACTATGAATTCCTTGGAGAAATCAGGAGCCAGGAGCACAGGCGCCGTGCACATGGCAGTCTTCATGGTGTCAAAAGCCTTCTGACAGGTGTCAGTCCAAATCACATTCCTGGGCTGCTTTTTCGAAGTCAGCTCTGTCAAGGGGGTCACAATCGTGCCATAGCCCTTGACAAACCTCCTGTAATACCCAGTGAGCCCCAGGAAGGCTCTCACTGCAGTCTGGGTCTTGGGGGGTTCCCAAGCCAGGATGGTCTCAATTTTGGGTTGCAAGGGTGCCACCTTGCCACTCCCCACTTGGTGTCCCAAGTACACCACTGAACCCTGCCCAATCTGGCACTTGCTTGCCTTGATTGTGAGGCCTGCTCTGCGCAGGGCCATCAACACTTCCCAGAGGTGTCGCAGGTGTTCGGGCCAGCTGCCACTGAACACCGCGATGTCATCCAGGTAGGCGGCACTGAACTCATCCAGCCCAGCCAGCACCTGGTTGACCAATCTCTGAAAGGTGGCAGGGGCATTCTTCATTCCAAATGGCATAACCCGGAACTGGAAATGCCCATCTGGTGTAGAGAATGCCGACCTCTCCTTTGCCCCATCGGTCAAGGCGATCTGCCAGTACCCAGACGTTAAATCAAACGTGCTGAGGAACTTGGCAGCCCCTAGTCGATCAATGAGCTCATCAGCTCTGGGGATGGGGTGCGCATCAGTCTTGGTGACTGAATTGAGTCCTCTGTAGTCCACACAGAACCGGAGTTCGGGTGTGGCTCCCGGCGCAGCAGCCTTCGGGACCAAGACCACGGGGCTGGACCAAGGACTGCTGGAAGACTCAACCACCCCAAGGGCAAGCATCTTGGAGACCTCCTCCTTGATGCAGGCCCTGACCCTGTTAGTCACTCTGTAAGCCTTATGCTTCACAGGTAAGCTGTCTCCTGTGTCCACATCATGGACGCACCAATCTGTGACACTAGGAACCAGGGAGAACAGATCTGGAAACTGCCCCAGCAACTGGCGGCAGTCTTCCTGTTGTTCGGGGGTCAGGGTGGGTGAGAGGTTAACTCTATCCACTGACCTGTCTTTCTCACAGGCCACTAAGAAGTCAGGAAGAGGCTCCGACTCCTCCTCCATTCCATCATCAGTTGCCAACAACATGCCCACTTCGGATCTTCTTAAGTGGGGCTTGAGGCGGTTGACATGTAGGACCCTCAAAGGGTTCCTGGGCGTTTTCATGTCCACCAAGTATGTCACTGGGCTCTTGCGCTCCACAACCTCAAATGGACCTGTCCACTTATCCTGCAGGGCACAGGGTTCCACTGGGGCCAGGACATACACCTCTTGTCCAGGCTGAAGCTCGACCAGAGTGGCATTCTGGTCGTACCACCGCTTCACCTCCTCCTGACTGGCTTCCAGATTTGCCTCGGCAAGTTGTCTGAAGCGCCTGGTTTGGTTTCTGAAGGCCAGCATGTAGCTATATACATTCTGGGGAGGTTTCCTGGGAGATTGCTCCCAGCCTTCCTTTACCAAACTCAGTGGTCCTCTCACGGGGTGACCGTACAGCAGTTCAAAGGGGCTGAACCCTAGGGACTTCTGTGGTACCTCGCGATATGCAAAGAGTAGGCATGGTAAGAGGACGTCCCACTTACGCCTCATTGGACCTTCCAGGCCCATGATCATGCCTTTCAGGGTTCGGTTGAACCTCTCAACCAACCCGTTTCCTTGGGGATGGTAAGGCGTGGTGAACTTGTAGGTTACACCACATTCTTGCCAAAGGGACTTCATATACTTGGATATGAAGTTGGTCCCCCTGTCGCTCACCACCTCTAGAGGGAATCCTACTCGTGAGAAAATTCCCATCAGTGCACGTCCCACCACGGGGGCCGTCACTGTCCTCAGAGGGATGGCTTCAGGGTACCGGGTGGCATGATCCACCAAGACCAGGATGAACCTGTTGCCTATGGCTGTCTTGGGGTCCAGAGGCCCAACAATGTCAATACCCACTCGCTGGAATGGCGTACCGACCACAGGGAAGGGTTGGAGGGGAGCCTTGTTCTTCCCTCCGCTCTTCCCACTTGCCTGGCAAGTTGGACAGGTCCTACAATGAGCATCTGAGCTCTTGTGCATTTGGGGCCAGTAAAAGTGGGTGACAAGCCTGTCATAGGTCTTGTCCATCCCCAAATGTCCTGCTAAAGGCACATCGTGAGCCAGCCCCAGTAGAAAGGCTCTGAACTTCTGGGGTACCACCAGCACACGGGCTGACCCAGGTTCAGCAGCCTTAGGCTCTGAATACAGGAGGTCATTCTCCCACTACACGTAATGTGTTTTGGCCTGAACACCATTGGCCTGGTCTGCAGCCTGCTGCCGCATACCCACGAGAGAAGGGCATTCTTTCTGCTCCCTGCAGAATTCCTCCCTGGAGGGTCCTCCTTCTTGCTGCCAATGGGTCAGCTCAGGCAGGTCCCCCAGCTCGGCAATCTGTTCTCCTGTAGGCTCCAGGGCATCCCCCTCAAGGTCTGCTTCCTCCTGGACCGTGGGAACTTCAGGGGCCGGTTTCCCGCGCCCCCTGCGCCTTCTCCCTAAGGCCGGTTCCTGGGCCTCTCCTTCAGGCCCCAGGACCTCTTGATCACCCCTACTGGCTGCCATCGACCTGGTGGTCACGCACGCCCAGTCAGGTAGACCCACCATCCTCAGGTGAGTCGTCTTCTCCACCTTTTCCCAAGGGGAGTGCTCCAAGTCATTCCCTAGCAAACAGTCAACAGGCATGGTTTTCCTCACACAGACCTGCAGAGTACCAGAGACCCCCCCCCCACTCGAAGGGAACTTGAGCCATCGGACACTGACTCTCTGAATTATCAGCATTGATAACCCTACAGTAGGCATGGGGTACAACCTGCTCTTGAGACACCAGGTGCTGCCTCACTGCAGTCACACTGGCTCCTGTATCTCTAAGAGCCTCAGCTTCCTTACCATTGATGATCACCACCTGCCCATATTTCTTAGTGTTAGAGGGCAGGTAGTTTGTAGGGACCATCTCACTGTCTCCTAGAGAGACTAGGGTCATCTGAACGGGATCTCCACCCCCCGGGACCATTACTTCTTCTCCTAAGTGAACACTAGTCACTTGACGGGGCGGAGCACCAGTGGGTGCGGGTTTTCCAAACAGGCGACACTTGGGGTCACTGGATATGTGCCCCGGCTCACCACATTTGAAACAATTGAAGGGCCCCTTTGGAACAGGTCTACCTGTCGGGGCCCCATTCTGCTTTGGGGGTGGGGGAGGCTGAGAACCTTTCTGCTGGTCCCCTTGGGGATTACTTTGGGGGCCTTTTTGGAACCCTTTCTGTTTTCCCTTGTCCCCCCCACTCTTCTGCTGGGGACCCTGCCCACCCTTGGCGGAGTCTCCCACTGGACCCTTGTGGACCCTGGTGCTGAGCCAGCGGTCCGCCTCCTCAGCAAGCTTCCTCGGGTTGGACAGCTTGCTATCTATCAGGTGTTGGCGTAACTCAGGAAAACAGTGATCAGACAAGTGCTCCCATGCAATTAAATCAAAGAGACCTTGAAAATCATTCACTTTGCTACCCTTCACCCAACCATCCAGTGCTCTGCAACAAAAAGTCACATACTCCACATACGTATTCCCAGGCCGCTTAGTACACCCCCTAAACTTCTGTCTATACATTTCAGGGGTAAGCCCATACCTGTTCATTAAAGCTTCTTTCATGTGGGAATAGGATCTCTGGTTTTCAATGGGCAAATCTAGCAGGGTGTCTCGCCCTTCGCTAAGGAACCTTCCCCACAACCCGCTCCCCAATCCTTGTCAGGGACCCGGTGGGAGGACATGGCTACCTCATATGCCCTAAACCACTGTCCTATGTCATCCCCCTTAAAGAACTCTTTTACTACATCTTTGGGGATGTGCACTCTTGACTCTACCTGCACCGGCGTTGTGCTGCCACCAGAGGGAGGATGATCCAAGCTTCTCTCTTTTAGACTCATCTCCCTCATTTTCAATTCATAATCCATTTGGTGCTTTCGCTCTTCCAGAGCCATTCTTTTGGTCTCCAGTTCCAGTTGGATTTTTAATTCTGCCAGCTTTCTTTCGTGATTCCTGGTTTCCTTCCTGTCTGCCAGCTCCTCTGGCGACAGGCCTCTACCAAAGCTGTGCACGCTGTCTTGTTTTTCGGGATCCACCAGATCCACAGGTGCACCCTCCTCCTCAGTTGCATTCTGATCCTCAGGTGCCTCTTGATCCTCAGGGGCCTTTCTGGACTCTATCCAGGCTTTCAGGGCTTTGTAGAGTTCTGGTTTGTTCCTACACCCTGCGTGTGGAACCTTGAGCTTTTTGCAAAAAAACTTCAGTTCATTTCTGGTGTAATTATCCAGCTTTGCTGCATCCCATTCCACCTCCAACATCTCAGAGGTCGTGGACTCCGCTCCATCCAGGCTCTTCGTGCCCGGCATGGTTTCTACACCAAGGATCTTCTCTTGGCAAAATTAAAAACAAGCCTGTGGCCAAGTAACTGGACTGTAATCACTGTGCAATGGTCAGAAGCTCAGGTATAAACACTGCAAATGTAAATTCGAGATCCTCACCGCTGCGTCCAATGTAGGAAGGGGGAGTCTCTAGTTGGCGCAGTGTAGCACTAGCGACAAGCAGGGACTCTCTTTTCCTCGTCAGGGCTGAGGGTTACCTTCAAGACAACCTCTGCTTACCCTCTAGGTAGTGTGGCTTAAGCAGTCTTAGGCTAATCTCTGGGGCACATAGGGTTAAACATTTGCAATATTACACCATCACAACCAACCCACCACACAAGGACACCAAACTGTATTTGTAAAAATATATATCTTTATATAAATTTCAAGCAGGCTTGTAAATACAGTCTTGATTCAATGCGAAAACGGTTCCAGTGTACTTTCAATTAGGTTGCCACAGTTCTTATCTTTAGCAATAATCAGTTAGTGATTCAGAACAGTTCTTGTTCAGCTGGTTTCCCCAGAATGGAGATTCTGGGCTCCTCACAGTACTTTTCTCGGCCCTGGCGGTCTACCAGGATTCCTCCAGCGGTCCGCTGGTCTCTCTGCGTGGCGGGGCGCGGTTGACGAGGGAGAGAGAGCGGGGGCCCTGGGAGTGCTCCGCACGCAGCTCCGAGGGCTGGGCGAGGCAGCGGGAAGGAAACAGTACATTGCGGGAGAGTTGGTGGGGCGCAGGTCAATGCGGCAGTCCGCGTCGCGTTGTCTTCCGTCCGGTGCTTGGAGCGAGCAGCAGCTCGGCTCTGGCTCGTGGGTTGACGTTGCTGTGCGGGCCGGGTTGCACGGGGCCAGCGCCTCCGGGTGTCCTGATCAGGAGGGCGCACTTAGGGGACAGCGCTCCTCGGCGCAGGCCTCTATCAATCCAGGCAACGTTCAGGCACCCCACGCAACAGCTGTTTCTCGGACAGCGGCGGCACGTTCAGGGGTACAAGACACGAAGGTGGGCCAGCAGGCACCGGGCGCCACCTCTCTTCACGTTGCGAGCTGCAGCTCGGGGTCAGTCACTGTGCTCGGATCAGCTGGGCTGATCTTTAGGATGCTTCTGGGCCAAGCAGGCGGCGGTCACTTTGTTTAGAGGGAGGGCAGCTCCCAGAGCGTTGCTGAAGAGCGCGATGGTCACAGCGCGCTCCGCTTTTCCTGGAGAGGCTTGCAGAGGGGAGACAGCGTCTCGCAGTGGTTCCTCTGTCAGGGGGTAGCGCCCACTGGTCCTGGGGCGCTGGTCAGGGGGCAAGTTCACAAGCAAGCCCTTGGAGATCTCTCAGCAAAGTTTGGCACAAAGTATTACAAAGCAAAAGTCCTCTTGTAGTCTTTTCTTTTCCTCTCCTGCTGCAGCAAGGCACAAGACACAGGCAAGAGACAGCACTCCTCCTTGTCCTTCCAGGTCCTTCTCTTCGGGCAGAGTTCCTTCTGTAGCACAAACAGGATCTAATTTACAAGGAGCAAGGCTCCTTCTTTTATACTGCATTTCATTTGTTCTTACAGGCCAGGGGGGCCTTTGCATAGCCACTTTCAGTTCTTGAGTACTTTGTTGGGTGCAATCCGGCTTCTGCTTTCAGTGTGAGGGGCAGGCACATCAGACGCTCCACAGGAGGTGGAGCCAGCATTGTGGGGACAGGGGCAGCCAGAAGTACCTTGTTGATGGGGCTTCGCCCTTCCTGGGCCAGGTGCCGGCTGAATCATCAGTCGCTCCCCAGGAGGGTGGAGCCAGCATTGTGGTGGCAGAGCACAGCTAGATCTCGAGTCAAGGGGCACTCCTACCTCCCACTAAGGTGTAATCTTCGCATTCACCACCTGTCATCCCCCATTGTGTCACTCACACATCCCAGACAGTCAGATACACATACCAGCAGAGGCGGGCTGAAATGGCTAGGCAAGCAAATGCTAACTTTCTAAAAGTAGCATTTGCAAACACAGGATATTAAAATAAACTTTACTAAAAGAAATATTTTATCATCCTGAGTTCAGGCATACTAAACATGACTCTCTACCATGCTCCCTGAGCCTGCTGGGATTATAGAGTGTAATAATTCCAGCAGCCCATTCTGGCCTAAAGGAAGCAGGTAGCCTTACAATAGTGAACTACGAATTTAGTTGTAATTCACTACTAGGACATGCCACACACATCAGGGCTTGTCCTACCTTACACTTACAATGCACCCTGCCCTCAGGCCTACCATAGGGGTGACTGATATGAAGTTAAGGGAAGGTTTAGAGGCTGGCAAGTGGGTGCACTTGCCCAGCCAGCATGACAATACGAGACTGCATGCGGGTTCTGCGGTGGCAGACCCCAGACACATCTTAAGGCTGCTTCTGTGGGTGGCGCAACTAGCGCTGCAGGCCCACTAGCAGTATTGGCATTCACCAGCCCTGGCACTCCTAGTACACTTTACTAGGGACTAACAGTAAATCCAATGAACCAATCATGGACATCAATCACATGTACAATTTACAGTAGGGAGCACTTGCACTGCGGCACGGGTTGGCCGTGGCGCAGTGCCCTGAGTAGCGGAAAACCAGCAAAACATCGGAGGCACACCAGCAAAAAGTGGAAGGGAAACTCACGCCAAGGTGCCAGGTCTAACACCTATCTTCAGTCTCGCTGTGGGTTGATAATACAAAGCCCCCAACATCTGCAGGAAAGGTTCTCCCAGGCCCAACTTTCTGAGGACTCTGACCATGAAAGGCCACTCCACCGAGTCAAAGGCTTTTTCCATGTCCAGAAAAACTGCCAGGGCAGTGTTTTCCTGGTGCACGTGCTGCATCGTCCCAAGTACTGTGCGTATATTGTAAGTCAGGTTCCTGTTAGGAACGAAACCCGCCTGCTCCGGGGCTACTAGATCCGGCACCAGGAGCGCCAGCCGTGTGGCCAGCACCTTTAGTAACAAAAGCGGCCTGTAGGAACTGCAGCACTCCAGCGGTTTCCCAGGCTTTAAGATGGTAACAAGTATGGCCTCCCTCATCGAGAGGGGCATGCTCCCCTCTTCACAGATATCATCAAAGAGGGTAATCAGATGGGGTACCAGCTTGTCCCTAAACGACTTGTAAAAGCCTAACGTCAGACCATCCGCTCCCGGGGCACTACCTGATCGCATGCTCGCCAGCGCTTCTAATATCTCGTCCTTCTGTATGGGAGACCTCAGGAACTCTCTGTCTGAGTCGGGCAAAAATGGCATGGCTATATGCTCAAGGTAGTCATCTATCTCCTCCTCTACGTGCAGCGATCTGGACCTGTACAGCTCCGCATAGTACCTCTGAAACGTTTGTAGGATCTCTTCCTCATCCCAGATTACCCCACCCCCCGGAGTAAGCAGTTCGTCCACAACTAGAGGTTTCCTGGTACTGCGTACCATTCTGGCCAGCAACGCGCCCGGCCTTTCACCTTCACCGTAGGTACGCGCAGTAGCGTATTTGCCCATATGCTGCACTTCCCTGTCAGCTAGTTCGTGGTATTCCGTTAGGAGGAGCCTAATTTGGGAGTCGGCGTTAGAGTCAGGCCCATCCGGGAGATGACCCTACAACTCGGCCAGTCGGGATTCAAGCTGTGGCAAATCACGTCTTATAGATCTAAGCATACTCGAGTGTTTAGACATCGCCATACCCCTGATGTAGGCTTTAAAAGCATCCCACACAGTCTGAAAACTGTCAACAGTACCCAAATTTGTTTCAAAATACATGTCTATGTCGGCCGCCAGGTCACCACGAAAAGCTTCGTCCAGTAGGGAATAGGGAGGGAATCTCCAGGTAAAGGGGGGGATAACTTTCTTAGGGAGCACCAGGTGTAGTAGTACGGGGGAGTGGTCCGACAGGGTACGAGGTAGCACTTCGCATCTCCTAATACTACCTATTAAGGCTTGAGACACTAGCCAGTAGTCAATTCTGGTGTGAGTATTATGAAAAGCAGAGTAATGTGTGAAACCACCTTTCGTGGGGTACTTGTATCTCCAAACATCCACCAGGTCCAGTTTAATGAGTTCGGCCTTCATGTGGAGGGCCGAGGCCACTGGTCTTCGAACCGGACCCATCGATCTATCCAGATCAGGGTCAAATATAAAGTTGAAATCACCCCCTAATAGCATTCTCGCGGAGGCGTACGTTCTGCACTGTGTAGACAGCTTTGTGTAGAAGTCCGGGCAATCATAGTTTGGTCCATACACATTTATCACAAGCAAATCGAGACCCCTGCCCACGCATCTGGAGATGACAAAACGACCCTCCTTGTCTGATGCCAGCGGTACCAGCTTTAGGTGAGAGGTAGGGTTGGCCCAGGTGAGTACGCCCCTGGAGTGTGTCATAAACCCTGCTGCCACTATGTGTCCCCCAAGACCCCTGGCCTGCAGCATCTTGCTATTAAGCGGGAGGTGAGTCTCCTGGAGGAGAGCCAGGTCGACATGGTGTCTATGTAAGTAACTAAGTACCTGTTGGACAGGCCACATGAAGGGCCGCTCTCCCCCGGCCCAACCAGGCCTGAGCCAGTCCCGCAAGTACCACACACCACCATTGCACGTCCTCCGTCCCCTCAGGGACCCCTGCCCTCGAGCCTGCCGACCTCGTGGGTCCGATCCACTGCCGGCCCACGCGCCCAGCCTGGGGCGCCATCTTGGACACTCCACCACGAGGCCGCCTGGCCCCCGATCGACCTCAACCCTGGGCCTGGCCCGGCCTCAGACATTCCGGCACCACCCTCCACCCAGGAGGTGAGCGGGCTACTTGGCAAGTCAATGGGAGAAAGAGGTGCCGATGGCTCTCCCCCACCAAGTGCCGCTCGCCCATCGCCTCCCCGGGCGCTGGCTCCACCCCCCTGCTGGGTGTCTGGACTCCCCCATCCCGGACCTCCCGACCTCCAAGTGCGAGGGTCCGGACATCAAAGCACGCCAGCCCTATAACTGGGGCAGCTCCAGAGCAGGAGGGCAGTTGTATCTTGGAGTCGAGAGACGTAAAGAGGAACTCATCCTGGACGGACTACTGGCGCTGCCATAGCTCTGTCCTGTGCACCATCGTCCTGCCTGTTGGCGCTGCCACAGCCGTCGTAACCTTCATCCTTCATCGTCGTCGGGATCTGCTGGCGTGGCCGCGGACCGTTGTAACCGTCATCTTCTACCGGGACCTGCAGGCTCCGCCGCGGACCGTCGTCCTTCCTTCATCCATCTCGGGACCTGCTTGGCTCCTCCACGGCCCGATCATCTAGAACGCCGAGCTCGAGGATTGAGAGCTATTTTGTACTCATTGGTAACTAAGACTGTCCCGCTACCCCTTTCCTAAACCAGAGACTAGAACCGAGGGGACCCCTGAGTCCAGACCTCCTTGTATCCATCATCGTAACCTAAGAATTGCATATAAAGTCTCGTTAACCTTCAACCTTGTGTGGTGTCCGTCTGTGGGGGGGAAGTTACTTATCTGTACAGTCGTTGGAGACGGCTCTCCCTGGAGACCTCTCCCCGTAACCTCGGCCGACCCTCCCGGTCCGTCTAACATTGGTGGCCAGCGGCGCGATCCGAATCACCGCATAAACGTACAGAGAGTAGCTCACCCCACGACGAAGTCACAATGACCACGAAAGAGAGCGGATCAACCGAGAAATTCCAAATGGAGAAATTGGAGGAGTACAACCATCGTGAACTTAAACAATTCTGCATCGAACTGGGTATCGCTACCACCGGACTGAGTACCAAGGACGATTTTAAGCATGCCCTAGAATCTTGGGCAGAAACCGGGGCTGCCGGAACCCCTGATCAAAGCACCGTAGAAAAAACGACCACGGCCCCGGAAGGGCAAAGAACGGGTCTCTCGCAAGACGAGATCCAGGAAAGAGAAAGGACCCGACTACACGAACTAGAAATGGCCCGACTTAAAATGGACGTTGAACTTAAGTTGGCCGAACAAAAAATCAACTTAGAGCACCTGCGTCTCCGAGAAGAAAGAGAGGAGAAACAGAGACAAAGGGAGCTCGAGGAAAAGAAACTAGCGTACGAACACGAACGAAACCTAGCCGAGATCAACCTACGCAAGCAGGATAAAGAAGCAGGGGTGCCCGAGCGACCCCCCACCTCAGGGGCCACAGACAAAAAGGTACACATCCCCAAGGATGTTGTCCGAGAATACTTCAGAGAGGACGACATCCAGCAATGGTTTAAAGCCTATGAAATCGCTATGACTGCACACCGGATCGATAGAAGCGACTGGGGAGCCGGTCTCTGGGGAAGATTCCTCAATGAGGGCCGCGACACCCTACTACAGCTCCCGGACCACCAGATGACCTCCTACGACCATATGAAAGCGGCCCTCCTCACCCGCTATGGTCTCACACCCGAGATGTACCGTCAGAGGTTCCGAGACTGCACCCGCATCCCGGGTACAACTTGGGTGGACTATGTAACATACTTTAGCCGAGCCTTCGAGGGCTGGATCCGAGGAAGCAACGTCACGACTTACGAGCAACTATTTAACCTGATGGTATGGGAGCATCTGTCGAACAATTGCTTCATTGAACTCCGCCAACACCTCCTCGACAGCAAGTTAACGGATCCCCGGCAGCTCGCAGCCGAAGCTGACCGGTGGGAGATCACCAGAGTGGGCCGGAATGGGTCCTACGAACAGAACCGGAACAACAATGGTCAGCACCGACCCAGAGGAGGAGGAGGGGGCCAAGGGCGAGGAAGAGACAACGCCCCGGTCGCCCCCGCTACCAACACCACCCCCCCGGCCAACCGGGGCAGCACCCCAGCGCGACCGGGGTACAGAGCCAATGTCACGTGTCACCGATGTCAACGAGTCGGCCACTATGCGAACGACCCAAACTGCCCGCAGTACCAGAGCCCAAGACCCCGCCAAGTGGCCGCTGCAGCCCTAGGGGAAGAACAGATCTCCGAGGAACAGGAAGAGTACGAACAAGAGCATCAAGAGTGGGAGCCAGCCGCCATGACTCTAGCCTGCTTAGGGGGGAAAGACATGGTCCCGCGGGTCCCCCTACCCGCTAACACCCAGAAGTACAGCCAATGGGTGAGCATCAATGGACACCAGGCCGAAGCCCTTCGTGACACCGGGGCCAGTGTAACAGCCGTCCGCTGTCACCTGGTGGCCCCAGAACAGTATCTACCGAACATTCTCTGCCCTGTACGATCAGCCGATAACTCGGAGAGCCTGTGTCGGATGGCCTGCGTCCCCTTCGAATGGGGGGGGGTCTCCGGCATGTTGAAAGTGACGGTCCGAGACGATGCCCCCGTAGACTGCCTCCTGGGCAATGACCTGGAAAGCTCTCCGTGGGCCGCCGTGGAGCGAAAGGAACACCTGGGGATGTTGGGCGTCCCAGACTGGGCGTGCGTCACCACCCGTTCCATGGCCGCCCGTGCCAACCACCAGCCAGAAGAACCCGAATGGCCGGCGCCACCGCCTCCGGTCGCCCCGGCCGAAAACACCGACCGTAACATTCCCGCCGAACCAGCTCAACCTACCGACCTCGCTAACCTCGACCAGTGGCCTCAAGAAGGGGGGCCCACGCAAGAACAATTTCGCAAAGAACAGAAGACCTGTCCCTCCCTCGAGGGACTCCGCCAGCAAGCGCTCGCCCAAAGCGCAGGGGATACCCCCGGAACTCATTGGGTCTACTGGGACAATGATCTGCTGTACAGCGAGCAAAGAATCGCCGAGCTGGGGAGCAACCGAGTACTAGTGGTACCCCTCCGTTTCAGAGACTTCCTGTTAAACCTGGCCCACGATGTCCCCCTGGCAGGACATCTGGGACAAGATAAAACCTACAGTCGCCTAGTGACCCACTTCTTCTGGCCCAAAATGAGAAACGATGTGCACCAGCATTGCCGATCTTGCCCCACGTGCCAAGCCAGTGGGAAGAGCGGCCGCAAACTAAAAGCTCCCCTGCAACCTTTTCCCGTGGTCACTACCCCGTTTGAGAGAGTCGGAATAGACATTGTGGGGCCCTTGGACCCACGCACAAAACAAGGCCATCGATTCATCCTGGTGCTAGTGGACCACGCCACCCGCTACCCTGAGGCTGTTCCTCTGCGAACTGTGACAGCCCCGGTGGTCGGCCGGGCCCTGATGGGGATCTTCTCCCGTGTGGGCTTCCCCCGAGAGGTCGTCAGCGACAGAGGCACGAACTTTATTTCCAAATACATGAAGTCCCTCTGGCAACAGTGCGGGGTCACCTACAGATTCACAACCCCCTATCACCCTCAAGGGAACGGACTCGTTGAGCGGTTCAACCGCACGCTAAAGGGAATGATCGGGGGGTTGGAAGAGCCCCTCCGTCGCCAGTGGGATGTGCTGCTGCCGTGCCTCCTCTTCGCGTATCGAGAAGTCCCCCAGAAATCCCTGGGCTTCAGCCCATTTGAACTGCTATATGGACACCCAGTGCGAGGGCCGCTCAGTCTCGTCAAAGAAGGCTGGGAGACGCCTCCGCTAAAGAACCCTCCAGATGTCTTCCGGTACCTCCTCACCCTCCGCAACCAGACCCGGCAGTTCAGAGAACTAGCGAAGGCCAACCTAGAGGCCAGTCAAGAGGACATGAAAAAATGGTATGACCAGAATGCCTCATCCATTGAATTCGAACCTGGCCAACAGGTATGGGTGATGTCCCCCACTGAGCCATGCGCCCTGCAAGACAAATGGACGGGGCCCTTCAAAGTAATAGAGCGCAAGGGTCCTGCCACTTATCTCATCGACATGGAATCCTCCCGGAACCCTCTCCGGGTCCTCCACGCTAACAGACTAAAGCCCCACTTTGTGCGAACAGAGCTCAGCCTCCTGATGGCCACAGACACTGGGGTTGAAGAAGACTCCGAGCCTCTCCCTGACCTCCTACGGACTCAAGAGCAAGACGGCTCCGTGGATGGGGTCCGGCTCTCAGAGGCCCTCACCAGAGAACAACGCCAGGAGTGTCAAGCCCTCCTATCACAGTTCGCCAGCCTGTTCTCCCTCACCCCGGGTGTCACTTCCTGGTGTGTGCACGATGTGGATACCGGGGACAGCCCCCCTATCCGCCACCGGGCCTACCGCGTGCCAGACCGGGTACGGGCCTGCATCCAGGAAGAAATAGCCAAGATGCTCACGATCGGGGTCATCGAGCCCTCAGACAGTCCCTGGGCCAGCCCTGTCGTACTGGTCCCCAAGGCAGCGGCCCCCGGCACCACCCCAGAACTCCGGTTCTGCGTCGACTACCGGGGCTTGAATGCGGTCACCAGAACAGACGCGCATCCCATCCCCCGGGCAGATGAACTAGTCGACCGAATGGGAGCTGCCGCTACCTCAGCATCTTCGACCTGACAGCAGGCTATTGGCAGATCGGCCTCACAACCCGGGCGCAAGAACGTTCTGCCTTCTCCACCCCCGATGGCCATTACCATTTCACGGTCATGCCCTTCGGCATGAAGAATGCCCCAGCAACATTCCAACGGCTCGTCAATCAGGTCCTGGCGGGGCTCGAAGGATTCAGCGCCGCCTACCTAGACGACATCGCTGTATACAGCCACCATTGGACCGAGCACCTCCACCACCTCCGAGCAGTGCTGCAAGCCCTTCAGCGAGCTGGCCTCACGATCAAGGCCAGCAAGTGTCAAATTGGGCAAGGGTCTGTAACCTACCTCGGACACCAGGTGGGAAGCGGCCTAGTGGCCCCGCTACAGCTGAAAATTGCCGCCATCCAGGCCTGGCAGCCCCCCATCACCCAAACCGAGGTACGAGCCTTCCTGGGCCTCACGGGCTACTACCGAAGGTTCGTAAAAGACTATGGTACCATAGTGGGGCCCCTCACAGAACTCACGTCAAAGAACCAGCCCAAGAAAGTCACCTGGACCCCAGAGTGTCAAACTGCATTTGAACAATTAAAGGCCGCCATGTGTTCCGCCCCTGTGCTCCAGGCCCCAGACTACAGCCGG
The DNA here is from genome assembly GCF_964263255.1 of Lissotriton vulgaris. Lineage (NCBI taxonomy): Eukaryota > Metazoa > Chordata > Amphibia > Caudata > Salamandridae > Lissotriton > Lissotriton vulgaris. The sequence continues at coordinate 37,073 of NW_028244010.1, forward strand.
GAGTTCGTCGTCCAGACGGACGCCTCCGACCAGGGCATTGGGGCAGTCCTGTCTCAAGTGAACACCGAAGGCCTTGATCAACCGGTGGCCTTCATCAGCCGGAGACTCCTACCACGGGAGCAACGCTGGAGCACCATAGAGAGGGAAGCCTTCGCTGTGGTATGGGCCCTCAAGAAGCTCCGGCCCTACCTTTTCGGCACCCACTTTCGGGTGCAGACCGACCACCGACCCCTGCAATGGCTGATGCATATGCGGGGGGAGAACCCAAAGTTGCTACGCTGGTCCATCTCCTTGCAAGGTATGGACTTCACAGTCGAACACCGGCCTGGGCCAGATCACGCCAACGCGGATGGCCTGTCCCGGTTTTTCCGCCTCGACGAGGAGAGTCCCCAAGAGGATGGGTAACTCTCCCCGCCTTCAGCTGGGGGGGACGCATGTTGGACAGGCCACATGAAGGGCCGCTCTCCCCCGGCCCAACCAGGCCTGAGCCAGTCCCGCAAGTACCACACACCACCATTGCACGTCCTCCGTCCCCTCAGGGACCCCTGCCCTCGAGCCTGCCGACCTCGTGGGTCCGATCCACTGCCGGCCCACGCGCCCAGCCTGGGGCGCCATCTTGGACACTCCACCACGAGGCCGCCTGGCCCCCGATCGACCTCAACCCTGGGCCTGGCCCGGCCTCAGACATTCCGGCACCACCCTCCACCCAGGAGGTGAGCGGGCTACTTGGCAAGTCAATGGGAGAAAGAGGTGCCGATGGCTCTCCCCCACCAAGTGCCGCTCGCCCATCGCCTCCCCGGGCGCTGGCTCCACCCCCCTGCTGGGTGTCTGGACTCCCCCATCCCGGACCTCCCGACCTCCAAGTGCGAGGGTCCGGACATCAAAGCACGCCAGCCCTATAACTGGGGCAGCTCCAGAGCAGGAGGGCAGTTGTATCTTGGAGTCGAGAGACGTAAAGAGGAACTCATCCTGGACGGACTACTGGCGCTGCCATAGCTCTGTCCTGTGCACCATCGTCCTGCCTGTTGGCGCTGCCACAGCCGTCGTAACCTTCATCCTTCATCGTCGTCGGGATCTGCTGGCGTGGCCGCGGACCGTTGTAACCGTCATCTTCTACCGGGACCTGCAGGCTCCGCCGCGGACCGTCGTCCTTCCTTCATCCATCTCGGGACCTGCTTGGCTCCTCCACGGCCCGATCATCTAGAACGCCGAGCTCGAGGATTGAGAGCTATTTTGTACTCATTGGTAACTAAGACTGTCCCGCTACCCCTTTCCTAAACCAGAGACTAGAACCGAGGGGACCCCTGAGTCCAGACCTCCTTGTATCCATCATCGTAACCTAAGAATTGCATATAAAGTCTCGTTAACCTTCAACCTTGTGTGGTGTCCGTCTGTGGGGGGGAAGTTACTTATCTGTACAGTCGTTGGAGACGGCTCTCCCTGGAGACCTCTCCCCGTAACCTCGGCCGACCCTCCCGGTCCGTCTAACAGTACCTTACGCAACTTCCTATGATCATTGAGCCCTCTCACATTCCTTGTCAATATTTTCAGTTCCTGCATGGTGCGCGGGGCGTTCCCACCATCAGAAGTAGTCATCCCATCGGTAACCACCATAGAGCACTGTAAGCTATTTTACCCTTCTGTGTACGCACTATAAATTGTAAATCAGGCAACACTTTGCTCGGCATTAGGTTCTGAACCCTGCTGTCATGACAGCAATCACAACCCCCAACACGAAACCCCCCTCTCCCAAAAACAGTGGGACCACAGTCAAAGTAACCATCACAATTCCCAACATTATCCCCCCGTCCCACAGCAGACCATCCCCAACCTGGCCTGACAGGACTCACTCCCACCCATTGGCATTAGGACTCCCTGCCACTCCCCAAACACCCCCGTCAACCCGCGGAAGCAATTCCCAAAGCGACTCTCTCCAGAGTCTGTGAGCCAGAAGTGCAGGGGCAGACGTAGCTGGCAAAACAAGTATCGATCAAATCAAATCCGCTCCACAACTGCCCCCCAGCACCCAGCCCCTTTCTCACTGTCCGTGTCTTAATACAAAAACAATGCACAAATAACATAGTGTGGCTCCCCCATCCTCAATGGCGCCACCCCCATTCAAGTCTCAGCAGCAGCACAATGCCCCAGCTCGGCCAACAAGTACTGTGCCCGTTTGCCGCTGTTTTAGGGAAGGAACACACCTGGCCCCCCGCACTCCCTCAGTTAAACCAGTAAGATCTCACCCATCTGGAAGTCCAGGAAGCAGCGTCCAGAAGTTTACTCAGTCTTGCTCCTCCAACAGCGAGGAGGCATCAGGGTCCCCCCGGTCTCTCCTCGGGCTGGTTCTACGTTCTTTGGACCACTCCTTCAGCGATCTCTGCAGTTCCTTGGGGTCCGTAAAGAAGTGAGAATGCCCTTGTCTGTTGATACGAAGTTTGGCAGGGTATAGCATCGCATAGTCCAACTCCAGTTCGCGCAAACTGCTTCTTGTAAGGTGCAAATTGTTTCCTCTCCTCCTGGACCTTTGCCGTGAAGTCTGGGTATAGTGAGATGTCCATCCCCTCGTACTGCAGCTTACCCTTGTCCCTAGCTAGGCGTAGCGCAGTGTCTCTGTCCCTGTAGTTCAGGAGCTTCGCTATGATGGGCCTCGGATTCGCCCCTGGTTTCGGTCTTGGTCCCAGCGTGCGGTGGGCTCTCTCCACTATGAACATCGGGGAGAAGGCCTCATCCCCGAGCAGGGTTTTCAGTAGTTTCTCCACGAAGAGCTCCATCTTGCCGGTCTGCGTAGTCTCTGCAACACCAGTAATGCGAATGTTGGATCTTCGCGATCTCGCCTCCAAATCCTCGGACTTGTCCTGGATCACTTGCAGAAGTCTTCCGAATTGCTTGCGATCCTTGTCCCACTCAGTTTGGGCCTCCTCCGCCTCGGTCAGCCGTCGCTCCGCCATGTCAAGGCGCTCAGCGTGTTTGTCCACACGTTCCGACATCCGGTCCATGCGATAGGACAGGGCGTCGATTTTTGACCCGACTGCTGCGATACTGTCTTGTATTCCCTTCTCCATTGCGACCAGCAGTTCGCGAATATCTGAGCTGATGGAGCTCTCAGCAGCTGCCCCCTTCGGGGAAGTCGCCGGGGCCGGCATTTCGGGTTCCTTGGTCCGGCGCTGTTCAAAGGTAATTTTTGGTTGTGACTTGTCGTTCTTGCCCATGGCTAGCCGGGTGGACATTTAGGTGGACCTCACCGCAGGCGGCCGCAAATCACTGCGTCGAACCTGGGGCCTGTCGGTCCCCACATGCACCGTAAGTTCCAGGCATTAGTACAAAGTTGTCACTCCTTGTCTGGATAGCATGAGAGGACCGTGCAGCGACCTGCACCTCTCTGTTTGAAACAGATATTGGCACCTCCCAGAGCCCCAGCACACTGACAGACCGCTGGTCCCAGGTGATGTGTCCCCTCAGTGCACAGCTTGGCGTGTAGAGAACCCCTATGGGGTGCCAGGCGGGGAATCCACAACTTCACTCTACCTCTCTGCAACCAAGCAGCGACCCCCGCGCCTCAAATGCGGTAGTTCAGCCTTCTCCCAACTATCCGCAGCCTCCTTGGTCTCCACACTGCACTTGTCACCGGATCGCAATCCCAGGCTTTTCCGAGCATGGGGCAAATGGCCGCCGCAGTTCCAATCCAGCCTACAAAATGGCGGCAAGCTAGTGTGTGGGGAAGCACTAGTAGAACCCCGTTAGGAAGCGGCGCAGTACCGAGTCCAATACCGGGTACACGCACAATAGGGCCGTTGACGCGTGGAACACAGCAGGAATCCTGGCCTGGTTAGAGCTGGTCCACCCCCAGCACCGCGTGTCCACCGGGGCCCCCGGAGTCCGATCGCCGATGGTCCACTGCTCAAGGCCTGGTCTCCATGTCACTAAGGCCACCGGGTCCCATGTAGTGTGGCAAAAACCCAGCAGGTCGCAGCGTTCGCCTAACTGCACCTGCAGCCCAGTCTGGACCGGGGGGGCCGGTATGCGCTCGGGGGACAATGCAAGGCACCAGCAGGAGCGCTCCCGGGCAATTTGCATCCGCTCCGTTAGCGGCACTCACCCGGACCCTGAGCCGCCGTGCCACAGATCTTCTCCGCCGATGCGGTGTGCAGCCCTGGGATCGGCTGGCGCAGAGGTCAGGCTCTCCACCCTCCGGCGTCTGTCTTGAGTCACCGTGCCACACGGGGCCCCCTGGGCCGCACGTCGAGTGACGTCGGCGGGCTGCACCGCCCGGCAAGCCCGCGGCTGCGGGCCTGGTCTGCCACCTCGATCGACCTCCTCCGGGACACTTCACTCGGCAGCCGCGCAGCTCAGGTCCGGACCGTCCAAGCGTTCCAGCAAAAGCGGGGGGGCACCACACCTCCGCAGCAGTAGGTTAGGCACCAGTAGGATATTTTAAATAGGATAATGTTGGGGCCTTGGCCGGGAGCTCAGAGCTCACACGTCCAGCATGGACGCCAGCTAGCTCCGCCAGCCGTTAGGGTCCTTTCTCCCGTTTCTTTGGCTAGATCCTGGTGCCTTTTCCTATTTCCCGTTTTTTGTTGGGCTGGGGGGTTCCAGGGGCTCCTGTTTTTTCCCTCCCTTATAGTTTTTTGTGAGTATCGTTGTGTGGAGGAGACGCGGTGGTTGTAGCAACGCTTACCTGTGGGTTGCGCGTCTCCGGTATATACCGCTCCACATCGTTACTCGCGGACGTGACGATTTTCGTCATTCCGCTATTCGGATTCCTAAGGCCCTATTCTAAGCTGTGGTACTGAAAATTCTGGACCCTGCTCTTGTATGGTACCGAAGCTCTACACTCGTGTCAAAAATATCATCGTATCAGGACGAATTTGGTATCGGCAGACCGGTAATGATTGAGATACTATGCCTATGCATTTGCATCACGATCGAGTGACGCAATCACCCTGAAATCATAGTTTCTGTCTTGAACCCTCAGGTTCCATTTTGGGAGCGGCATCCATTTTGTGATTGCCCTTACTCAGTCAAAACGACCAAGGCCGAATTCGATCTAAAAGGACACGTACACCTTTGCTGACTCCTCTGTGACCTGGGCGAGCTGACTCCACTGCCTCAAGCCAAACCTGTTCGGGCAGTCCCCATCCCAGTGGCCGAATGAAATTAGTATCAAGGCACAACATGTCATAAACCGTTCATCGCATACAAGCAATGGCTAATCTCACACACACCTGTCCCTGTTTCTTCTTTATGATCTGTTTTACAAGGAGGAGGTGCCCAATTTTATTAGGGGTCAGTCGATATCTGATGAAAGTTCTGGGCCTTGCCGGGTAATCTATCACGAACTGGACAAACTGAAATGTGGGCTTGTCATCATGACTCTGCTTTTTCTTTGTAGTGAAAATATGTATATGGCCAAATTGTAAAACAAGGAATTCTTGCCTGAAGCTTAAAATTCAGTATAAAAAGAAGAGGCTGTTTCTGTAAAAACGAGCAGTCTCCTGAGAACCTACATGCTGTTGTACTTCTAGGATACCTGTTACTGGTTGCAACCAATAAAATTCGATCCTTGACATCACCTAGAAGACTCTGTGTTTCTGTGGTCCAGAACAGGAAGGACTCGAGGTCTTTGGGTGTTCTCCCTGGCACCACAGTTTCCATAAAACCCGGTACCTCAGTTGGCGCCCAACTCGGGGCGATATCAACGGTATCAGTTCAAGCCAGAAGTTTGTGAGGAGCTTCGTGTGAAAATTCCAGAGGACGGCCAGCCACTTCAGCGACCCCTGTATGTCGACGTGGTTCCGAAGGTCTTTGCTGCGAGGTTCCCCGCGTCCCGACGGCTACGAAGGACTGCTGCCCTGACTATCGCCCTGTTTTGGACCCTTGATGATTGGTAGAGCGAAACGATAGACGAGTCTTCTGGTGACATCATCGATCATCGATATTTCAGTTAAGTATAAGTGGAGCGTCTCCCAGTCCTTAGTTTGGTTCTTAGTTTGATATCCTTTGGGATAGCTTTGATTTGGAACTTGCAAGTGCCAAAGCCGAGGGACTCGTGTATTCACGAGACTATCGTATTCGATAATACTTTGAAGTTTGAAGCTAGACTACAGAGCGAAGATGCCTGGTCTTAGCAGACTTGGAAATTTTTTTTTCTTGGTTGTAGTAGGGACTCCCGATTGGAGGACTCGTGTCCGGTTCCTCCGATTGGAACTCCAACGTATGAGCTCTATGTGAAGCATGGCGTAGGCCCTATCACATATAACAAAGTGTGGATCCGATACACCAGAAACTATGGTGTTTTAAAATGGCTCCAATATGGTAGTTTCAACACAGAGATTTTAGATAATCTAGAGGTTAGACTTTTCAAGAAGAAAGCCCGGCCGGCAATGTTTGACTCCTTTCACCTATGGCGCAAGGAAGCCAAACAGAAAGAAATGAAATTAGCAAAGAAAAATAAACGAGGTATGTCAATGTTGCAAGCCTGCGTTGCGTTCAGGGATAATGAGGAAGAGCAAGAGAATGAACAAACGCTTAGAAGTAGGAAGTTAGCAGTAGATAAATGCTACCCAGTTTTGCCACGTAAAGGACGAGGATCAAAAGACGAAGTTGATAAGGATCCTTTAATGTCCCATTTACTGAGCTCACCACCTCCGTATGCGCAAAGTGCTACCGCACCACAGCAACCTTTGGTTGTACAACCTCCTATTGTTGGACCACAGGTTCTACCACAATCACCAGCTCCTCTTCAGCTGGCTCCTACTCCTCCGGCGCAGCCCTCTCTAGGGCCGCCGCCTTTGCTACATACTCCATCTGTCTTTCCTACGACTTCGCCTACTGCTCCAACTGCTTACCCTAATGCTCCCTCTGCTACTGCCTCCACTTCTGCTTTACATCAGCCTGTCTTTTCTGGCGTATCTACCTTTCCGCCAGTTTCTCCCTCTGTTCGACAGAGAGTAGCAAACACTGTCACTGGTCTTTTCTCACCTTTCTTTGGGTCGCCTAAAACGACCCCTAACACAGAACGTAGACAGTTGCGGAGTCGACTGCCTGACTATCACGAGAGAGAAATACTGAATGAGTTAGCACGTAAATGGGTTATCAATACAGTAAGATATGATGTTCAGTCCGTCATGGAAGTTTTCCGTCAGTGGGAAGCATCTACGCAGAGATATGTTTTTGAACAAATGTGTGTTTTTCTCCGTGAGGATTTGGAGGGCAATGATCCGGAATACGACATGCCTGAATTATTCTGTGTGCGGTTCAAGTTCGCCGAGGGCATGATTGTAGGCGCCGATGTTGAACAAGCGGTTGCGACATTATTGTCTTATACGAGTAAGGGGAGCAATTCTCGATCACTGTCTGAGCATGTCGCACCAGGTAGAAAAAAGGCGCAACAGTATCCCATGAGAGAGGTTCCCCCAGTTTGGAGGGAAGGTGATGCGAACGCTAATCTAGCCATTCCGCCGCATTTTCAGCGTGTGTGGGTACATGTTCCTTGGAAAAGATCTGAGGTTTTGGCTCTAAAACAGACATTGCCTGATCCCCGTAAAAATCCTGCAGGGTATTATAAGGAGTTATCACAGACTGCAAGCTCCTGTATCATGAATCTAGCAGATGTAGACATGTTGTTTGGAAATGTTGTTCCACAGCCTTTATGGGGAAAGATTCATCATGCAGATCATGATCAAGAATTAGGTGACACATGGGTTAATATCGCTGCTGCTGATGCTAGACAAGTTGGTGGCGCTAAGCCCGAGCATTTGGTAGCAGAGCTTCCTGGTAGAATTATTACGTATATGAAGACTTTAATGCCTGAATTGCGTGTTAATTGGGACAAGTTGTCTGCGTGCAAACAGAAGAAAGATGAAAATGTGTCCGACTTTTTCACGAGGTTCGAAGAGATCTTCGTCGATCATAGTGGTCAGGATATGGCTACCGAGGGTGGCCAAAGATTGTTTGTTGACAAATTTGTACATAATTTGCTTCCTGAACTATGCAATAAATTGAAGGATTCCGAGAGTGCATGGGCTGTTTCCACGTCAGCACAGATTTTAGCCACGGCCCAGTACTATGAGAATAGGCGTAAAGATGAGTTAGAGAAGGCAGATAAAAAGACTAAGGAATTGAAAACTAAAGTCCTTCTGCAGCAAGCTTATCCACCTCGTACTGCTAGTCAGCACGATTATCAGCAACCCCAGCAGTATTCGAGGAACTCGCAAAGAAACGAGTCTTCTCAACCACGTTTACCGTATGGTCCGAATCAGTGTGCGTATTGCAAGGAAGAGGGTCATTTCAAGAATAGTTGTCCGGCTTTGTTACGGCATATGAATGGTGTTTCTGGTGCAAGAGGTCGAGGTGTTCAGCAAGCCCCTAGAGGTAGGGGTCGTGGAAATGTCCCCCAGAATGCTCCTTCTTTCCCGTCTCAGAATTCTATGAATAGTTTTGACCAACAGAATAACACGTCTTCTAGGACAGCTCAGTACTATGCTGATGACTACTATGCAGAAAATGAGAATATGGAGGGTAACGATTGCTAGGACAGCCATGGACAAAGAGAGGGAGTTGTTTCAGTTCCAGTAGATCAGAATGGACCTTATGTTGAGATGATTACATCAGGTGTGTCAGAACCTTTTCTGTTGGATACTGGTGCTACAAAGAGTTCTATTATGCACTTGAAACTCCCTGGTGCACCTTTGTCTGGCGAAATGAATGTTTCTGTAAGTTTTTCTGGCGCCCCGGTTAGAAACCCGATTTCTAGTCCTATGTCCCTTTCTGTTGGGCCATGTCAATTAGAAGCACCCCTCATTCTTACAACAGGTTGTGGTGAAAACTTGTTGGGATTGGATCTGTTAAAGAGATTATATGCGACTTTGTACTGTTCTCCTTCGGGGGTACAACTTACACTGGGTAAGAAAGTGGTTTTTCCAATGTATTTGTCAAGGGAAAAACTTCCAACAGAATTGTCTTCTCTTCCAGATATACTGTGGGCTACTGGCTCTAATGATGTGGGTCTTTTGGAAATAGCGCCATATGTTATAACATTGAAAGCCAATGTTAGAATGCCACGTATTCCCCAATACAAGATCTCTAGCGAAGGTGAAAAGGCGTTGTTAGCAATCACTTATGATCTGATTGAGAAAGATGTCATTGAAGAGACAACAGGCAACATTTGTAATAGTCCTGTTCTGCCGGTTTTAAAGCGTACTGATCCTTCCCAACCACCTGTCTATAGGTTCGTGATTGATCTTAGAGAAGTGAATACAATTGTTGTGCCACAGTTTCCAGTTGTTCCTGACATCACTGCTCTATTGACTATGATTCCAGCTTCAGCCACTTGGTTCTCGGTGATTGACTTGAAGAATACTTTTCTTCAGCATCCCGATTGCCGAGCACAGCAGAGATATTTTTGGCTTCAATTTAGGAGGCCGAAGTTTCCGCTTCAAACGAGCTCCTCAGGGCTACTGTGAAAGTCCATCAATATTCAGTCAGGCTCTGAAATCACAGCTTGACACGATTGTTTTACCCAATGGTGCTACTCTTATTCAGTACGTCGATGATTTGCTGGTCGCTGCAGATACTGAGGAGATTTGCAAACAAGCCACTTTGTCATTGTTGCGTCATTTATGTGATCTGCACCACAAAGTCTCTCTTTCAAAGTTGCAATATTGTCGACAAGAAGTGACCTACATAGGTCACATCTTATCGAAGGAGGGAAAGAAACTAACCTCAGAAAGAATTCAGGCAATTGCAAAATTGAGTGTCCCAAAGACACAGAGAGAAGTGCGTGCTTTCTTGGGCATTACCTCATATTGCAGACAATGGATACCGAATTTCTCCCTGTTGGCCAAACCTTTGGCGGCATTAACTTGCAAAGATACACTGAATCCCATTCCATGGTCTGAAGATTGTCAGAAAAGTTTTTCCGAATTATGCAATGCGTTGTGTTCGGCTCCTGTGTTGGGTACTCCCGACTACAGTAAGCCTTTCACATTGTATGTCCATGAGAAAGAAGGTTGTGCATTATCAGTCCTGACACAGTCTTTTGGGGACAAACAGCGTCCATGTGCGTACTTTTCGGCGACTTTAGATCCTGTAGTTAGAGCGTTGCCGAGTTGCTTGAGAGCCACTGCTGCAGCAGCTGTTTGTATTCGACAGTCTGCTGGGATAGTAAAGAATAATATGTTAATCGTCATGGTCCCACATGCAGTAGACATTTTGTTAAACAAAACAAGGACACAGCACTTAACTAGTGCTCGATTGTCAAGATATGAGCTGACACTATTAGCGAGTCATGTACACATAAAGAGGTGCGATTCACTAAACCCAGCCACGTTATTGCCCATTTCAGTAGGGACAGATGAGGTCGAAGAACATGACTGCTGTTTTAGGACAGAAGAAGAAACAAAAGGGAGAGTAGATTTACAAGACACTCCTCTTCCTGAATGTGATGATACCTTATGGGTTGTTTCAAATTGCCAAATGGTGATACGACTGCAGCGTACGCTGTGACGACGTTGCATACGATTGTTGAAACTGCACATATCCCACACAACTCAGCACAAGCAGCAGAATTGATTGCACTTACAAGAGCGTGTGTGTTGGCGAAAGGAAAGCGAGTGAATGTGTACACGGACAGCCAATACGCATTTGGCGTGGTTCACAGTTTTGGACGATTGTGGCGTGAACGTGGGTTCCTGACGTCGCATGGTGCTAAGATCCAGCATGGTCAGTTAGTGAATGAGCTTCTCAAGTCACTGACCTTGCCACTACAAGTTGTGATTGTGAAATGCAGTGCACACAAAAAGGTTGCGGATGATGTTGGTCGTGGGAATGCGTTTGCGGATGAAGTGGCAAAAGAGACTGCAAGGAATGTAATGAGTCGAATGTATGTTGCAGACCCTGCGAAATGGATTGGTGACATTGGTATGTGTGAAGATACGATTGAGAGTGTGAAGTCCATCCAAGCTGAAGCCACAGAGAAAGAGGTGAATGAATGGAGAGAAAGCAAGGGTAATGGGATGCGAATGGTTGTTGGGTCGAATTGTCAGAGCATCAGAGATGGTTGCTACCCGATGTGCTTGCAGTGGTGACAATGGCTCATGGAATGGCTCACATCAGTGTGAAAGGGATCTGTAAATTGCTGGCTCCAGTATGGCAAAATAGTGGAATCCCTAAGTGTGCAGAGAATGTGGTCGAGAATTGTATGGTGTGTCTGAAATACAATCCTGGTAGAGGAACCCCAACTCCAGCTGGTGATTTTGCGCCTCCAACGTATCCGTTTGAGGTTTTGCAGCTAGATTTCATCCACATGGAAAGGTGCAACAATTTGAAATACATACTCGTTGTTGTTTGTGCCTTTTCCAAGTGGGTGGAAGCGTATCCCCTTAAGGACAACACTGCCTTATCCACAGCCAAAGCCCTTGTCAAAGAGTTCTTCCCTAGGTTTGGAATGCCTAGAGCGGTCTGGAGTGATAATGGGAGTGAATTTGTGGGTCGAGTTATGAAGAGAGTGTGTGAAGGGCTAGGCATACAACAGAAGTTCCACGCTGCAAATCACCCCCAATCAGGTGGATTAGTAGAGTGCTATAACGGCACGCTAAAATTGAAACTGGCCAAGATTCAAGCAAGCACAGGTCTTAAATGGCCTGACGCCCTGCCCTTGGCACTCCTATCAACAAGAATGACTGTTCACTCTAGAGCGGGACTTAGTCCACATGAAATCGTGTTCGGCCGCCCGGCCAACATATGGGGAGTGCCAAGGCCCAGCAGGTTTAGCGAGTTAGAGCACCCTGTACTGCTTGATTATCTGCATGAATTGATGGCTAAATTGCGTGTTTTACACCAACAGGTCCACGACATTCTACCTCAGGCCTCCGAAGCTCCAGGGCATCCTATCAATCCTGGATCCTACGTGCTGGTCAAGAACTTCCAGCGGACAAAGAATGACCAGCCCCGGTGGACCAGCCCTCATCTAGTTCTTCTCTCGACCACATCTGCCGTCCGAGTAGAAGAAAAGAAACATTGGGTGCATGGAAATCATTGTAAGAGGGTCCCTCTGCCTCTTCCGTATGACCGGTGGGTCCAGGAGGGAATTGCTGACTCCGAAGTCCAGACTGTGCCTCGGTTCCTACCTTTTAGTGATGCACGTTTAAAAGGAACAATTTCTGAAAAGGAAAGCGACAACATTTTGCAAGAAGCTGTGCCTCCGTCAATTCGATTGAACACTACAGAGCCTGAACTCTTGTACCAAGACCACACAGCACCTGGTAGAATGCGCTACGATTTGAGGCCAAGACCTATGACTATGGACAAATAAAAATCTTTTTCTTTTTGTGCAGCTCTCTCATCCAAGAAACCTGCTCGTTTTTGATTTTCGAACCGCCATCCGGTTCTGCTGCTAGGGTCGCGGCTGCCCAAAGTCTTTGGGGTGCAGCCGAAGACGTTTAGGTCGATGGTTCTGGTTGGTCTAAGGGAGTTGCCCTGGACTGACAGAAGCACTCCTTAGCAGAATCACCCTCCCGCCGCGGCAATTTAGAGGATGGAGTTTCCCAAGATGGAGAGACCTGCCAGATTAACGAACTTTGAAACCAGAATATGGACTGTGATGGCGAAAAAACGATTTTTAATAATATGCATTTTCATGTTGTGTAGTATAATGATGTTTTTAATAGGCTATGCTTTATTCACCTTTCGAGTGTCATTTGCACACACCACACCTCCTCCTACTATCTCCTCGCACTCTTTTCACCCTCTACCTGAACACGAGTCTGCCAGAAGATTAGAATTTATAAATAACTCATTCGTTCAGCTCTTACACCAACACCAGTTTGTAATGAACACAACAAATTGTTGGGTGTGTGGACTGATGCCACACACGACAGATAAGTGTATCCCGTATTTTGTCCTGCCATTTAGCTACTATGGTTCTTTGTGGGCATTTCAAACAATGTTCCTATTTACCATCGAACCATACCCCCCACGTCCCACAGGGAGAAACTCGAGCAACAAGGCACTAGTGGCGGGAATCAGAAATATGAGCAGAGATATCGACATGTAAGAACGATTCCCAGAGATGAATGGCAGTCTTACAGTAGATGGAATATAACAAAATATGGAATTTCCTTGAGTGAGAGCCAGCGAGCCAAGAAATCCTCCCCAATTTGGATAGTACCCCATCAGGGTCACCTATGTCTGCAGGGAAATGGCAAAAACCCAAGAGCTCAGTTAGGGAAGAGCATCTGTACAGAAACATATGTCTTCTCGTCTCAGACCTCCCCCTCATTCTTGGCAGCTAAGGTTACGCACTTCGTCTGCTATGATAGAGCATATACATGGCTGCCCCTGACTTTTCGGGCACATGTTTTATCTCGTTCCTGTTGCCACCCACCTACACGGCCGCGGCAGATTACCATAGGACAAGGACAGTTAGGGGTGTTGTGAGTAAAGACGACACTGCGGAACAGGAGTTTGGGGATTTCGCAAAAGGTTTTCTGCCGTTTTTGGGGCCTATGGTGAACAGCAGGAACATTCGCCAATTGACGAGGGTATTTGAATCTGTCGTGATTGAAACGGCTGGTGCCCTTAGTAACTCGACTGCGGAGCTCCAGTCGGACCGCCTTATGACTCTTCAGAACAGGGTTGCCCTAGATGTCATACTTGCAGACCGTGGTGGGGTATGTAAAGTGATCCAATCAAGTTGCTGCATTTTTATCCCCGATAACGCTCCGACAGTATACCAGGCCATCTCCAAACTGCATAAGATCTCTGAATCCATTCACATGGATAAAGGGGGCTGGTCATTAATGGGGTGGTTCTGGGAACTGATATCTGCCTGGGGATGGAAGATTCTGATAGTCATTGGGATGGTCTTAGCCATTCTGTTCATGTTCTGCCTGTGTGTGCAGTGCGCTCCTGCAATATGTGGCCTCTGTGCTACATCAAGTGTAAGGAAGCCTGTATCAAGAGATGAACTAAGCAATAGGATGATGCTACAGCTACAGCAGCATCTCAATGACTTTATGTATACAGACCTGGACTCGGATTAGCATGAGTATAGGTTATTGCCTATATAAGGGCAAAAGGAGGGACTGTGGTACTGAAAATTCTGGACCCTGCTCTTGTATGGTACCGAAGCTCTACACTCGTGTCAAAAATATCATCGTATCATTACGAATTTGATATCGGCAGACCGGTAATGATTGAGATACTATGCCTATGCATTTGCGTCACGATCGAGTGACGCAATCACCCTGAAATCATAGTTTCTGTCTTGAACCCTCGGGTTCCATTTTGTGAGCGGCATCCATTTTGTGATTGCCCTTACATAGTCAAAACGACCAAGGCCGAATTCGATCTAAAAGGACACGTACACCTTTGCTGACTCCTCTGGGACCTAGACGAGCTGACTCCACTGCCTCAAGCCAAACCTGTTCAGGCAGTCCCCATCCCAGTGGCCGAATGAGATTAGTATCAAGGCACAACATGTCATAAACTATTCATCGCATACAAGCAATGGCTAATCTCACACACACCTGTCCCTGTTTCTTCTTTATGATCTGTTTTATAAGGAGGAGGTGCCCGATTTTATTAGGGGTCCGTCGATATCTGATGAAAGTTCTGGGCCTTGCCGGGTAATCTATCACAAACTGGACAAACTGAAATGTGGGCTTGTCATCATGACTCTGCTTTTTCTTTGTAGTGAAAATATGTATATGGCCAAATAGTAAAACAAGGAATTCTTGTTTGAAGCTTAATATTCAGTATAAAGAGAAGAGGCTGGTTCTGTAAAAACGAGCAGTCTCCTGAGAACCTACATGCTGTTGTACTTCTAGGATACCTGTTACTGGTTGCAACCAATAAAATTTGATCCTTGACATCACCTAGAAGACTCTGTGTTTCTGTGGTCCAGAACAGGAAGGACTCGAGGTCTTTGGGTGTTCTCCCTGGCACCACAGTTTCCATAAAAACCCGGTACCTCAAAGTGCCGGGGTTTTTCACGCGTCTTGTTTTTTGTTCATGTCAAGAAAAGTGACATGTTTTTCCCCTGATATTAAAACATTAAGAAGGACACCCTTTTTATCTCAGTCAGCTGCTCGAAGTTCCAAGACCTTCTATCTTTGGGGTGTATCTTTTGCTGATTGAAGTCTCCACGATACCAAGCCTGTGCTTTCAACTGGTAAGCCGCATGATTGTTATGGCAGGACATGGTCACTGTTGTTGAGATCTCTGGGAGAGGTACGTGATATTGAAGTGTATTCTTCTCGTTTGTTCAGGTGCGGAAGCGTGGAGCAGGGAGCAGTGCACTCTTCGATCTACAGGGGTGGAAGACTCAGTGTCTCCTCATATTCCACCCCCTTTTCTGGTCATTGGTTCACTCATAGTTTCCATCTTGTGGGTGGCTAGTCAGTCGGAGAAGTGGATTGGAACATACCTCGTTCCTGCAGTGTGTGGGCCGGAAGGAACCAAACAGCTGTTCACGTTGCAAGGAATTCATTGGCTCTTGAAGCCGCAAAGGCGGCTGTACAAACTGCTTCCGTAGCTGCAATTACTCGCTCAAAAACAAGAATAGACGGCGAAACAATGCTAGCTGTCAATGCCACAAGCAAAGGCAGCGGAGCAACGTTACCTCTAAACTATCCCCTCAAATATACATACATAATTGATGCAAACTCCTTTTGCTTGAATCCCTGGAGTGGGGGATAGGGTAATCCCAAACAGGAATTGGAGAGGTGCTTTGATTCAAGAAGCACATATGGGAGAGGGTCTGATACATCAAGAGATCTCTAAATCTCTACTAGAATTACAAGAGATGTACTGGTGGACAGGGATGAGCGCCCACATTTATGAATTTGGAATTAATTGCGATTTCTGTTACAGAGATCACAGCTTGGAGCGACACCAGATTCCTGACTACAGTGTAGCCAGCCCAGTACAGACAACATTGTTAAATAGCATTAGACTATCCACATTTGGATGTGGCCTCAGCGCTCGGCTGACGCCCAAACTGTTTTAAAAGATTTGCGAGTCTTTATCGGCACATACGCAATCGGCTCCCTACATTCTGACCAGGGTCCTGCTTTCCACTCTCGGGCTTACAAGGAGGCCATGGCCAACTTGGGCGTTGCATTGCGGTACTCAAGTCCATTCCATAATGAGGGAAATTTGGTTGTGGAAAGAAAAAACTGTGACATAAAGCAATCTATAACAGCCAGGGTATTAGGTTCGGGTGACAGGTGGGTCAAACATCTAATAAGTGTCTAACATAGTCTTAATAAAATGCCAAGAATTTCTCTGGGTGGAATCACTCCATATGAAATCCTTTTTGGTACTAGAATGATGGTCGAATACCTCAATCGTCTTACTTCAGTGGTAGAACAAAAACCATTTGATATCAAAGACCGTTTGGCTGTTTTGCAGGACTTAAATGATACAATAAGAAGTTTAACCCCTTCCATGCTCATGATGAGCTCAGCTCGTCATGAGGCACAGTTGAGCTGTGCTGATGACGAGCTGAGCTCGTCATGAATATAGGAGAATTCCAATATCCAGCACAGGGGAAAATAACCACAGCAGCGATGTTGTTAAGCAACACAATACAAAAGCCAACTACCACTGTAGAAAAAACACCTGTTGCAGCAAGACCTGTCTGGATTCCAAAGATTGGGGATCTGGTCAGAGAGAAAATAGCGGATAAGAAGGAATTTGGACCTTCTTACAGAAAAACAGTACCTGTACTAGCAGTCCACGGATCAAGAACAGTGTTAGTGCAGCTCCTTGCTGGAAGAAAGGAGAACCGGTCTGTATCAATTGACCTGGTAAAACCACACCATGTGGCCGATAATATGTAGTAGGCCGAGTGGACCCCAAAGATGTAGCAGGCGACCAAATCTTGCTACCATCCAAGAGGTTCAAACTGAAAGACTCATCACCTTCGAAGAATCTGTAGAGAGAAAAGAAGCACTATGCAATTAAGCCATGGAACCTGTGCCTCTTGAAACCCAAATAACAGTTTGTCAAGAAACTCCCGTCTACAATGATGTAGCATCTGACTATACCAACATGTCAAGGGAACAAACAGCTCCAGCAATTTCAAATAATCCGGATGCAATACCAACAATTGACAGAACTGCCTCTGGGTATTTCATCAACTTTGATACATTTTCTGAGGATCCCAGTGAGCCTGAAACAACACCAACAAACAAAACTTTCAAGGAACAAGTAACAGAACTTTTTCACCAGCTAGCAAATACATATCTGGTTTGGATTGTATTAGGTGTACTTTTTCTCCTACTATGGCTCATTCTTTTTTTAAGTTTGGGAAAGCTGATAGATGGAAAATATAGTAAAATGGAGCATCAACTTGCTCCTGAAGCCACACAAATCATCTCATTGTGAACAAAGGGACCTGTCATCAATAAACATCACAGCCGTTCCTCTACCTGGTGGTATAGCATGGGATAGAACTGATTATGACATTTATGGCCCTATCGAGCTGCTGAAGATTCCACACCAATTTAAGGTTTCCTTGAGTGATTTTGTGTCACCGAGTACATTTTCTGATGATTGGGACTTTGAAACTGTTAATAACATGATGGCAGACTTAGAAATGCCAGCAAAATTTGCAAAACATGAATACTTAGATGGTTCATCAAATTATGAAGAAATATATTGTTTTAATCATTTTGGTCATCATTATTTGTACAAATCTGCAAACACTAGAAATGTTTTAACTTATAATCAATGGGAACATTGTCAAAGGTCACCAAAGGGTAGCTCAAAAACATTTTATGAAACATCTCCATACTTCTCAGGTTTTAATGTCACAAACCCATAAATATTTTACTTTAAGAATGTTAATA
>NW_028244011.1:0-105059 GCF_964263255.1 Lissotriton vulgaris
GAACTGTCATAAGGCACTTCCTGCCCAAATCTGCTGAACGTCAGTTGGCGTCTCTCTCTCTTTCTCTCTCTCTCTCTATATATATATATGTATATATATATATATATATATATATATATATATATATATATATATATATATATATATATATATATATATATATATATATATATATATTCACTGAAAAAAACATAGGTTTCACACCAGTTATAGTTAGGAATTAGCATTTAAAAAACCTATTAAATTCACTGAAAAAACATAGGTTTCACACCAGTTATAGTTAGCTGGAAATTTTACTGACATAAAACCATTGAAATTCCCACGTTATAGTTAGTTAGACTCACTATAACTTGCGCGCCTGCAATGCACTGCTGATGACGTCACATATTACATAACTCATGACATCGTCAGTGACATCACTCATGGCATCACTGATGACACCATCCAGGGAATGTGTGTCTTTCTGAAAAATAAATATGTTTTATATATGTATATGTAAAAGTCAATGGAAGAATAAATGTTTAAATAAGTGTCTAAATGGATGTTTTTTAAAAAAGAATTGATTGGTTAACTGGCTTATTAAGTGTATCTTGGTGAATACATATATTAGTGAGAAATGTTTAAATATTTAAATATATGTATTAGTGTTTCACTTTGTGTATAAGTGGCTGCATGGGTTTGTGAGTAGCTACATGTGTGTGTATATGGGTTATTAGATGTTTTTAGTATCAGTATGAGTGTCTGTATGGTTGGTGGGGGTATGACTTAGCACATTGATGCATCAATGACTGACTCAGTATGTGTTTTGAACACAACATATGTGCTGGACTGTATGGGTGGATCAGTGTGTATATGTGTGAGTTAGTGAGTGAATGACTGTCTCACTAGTGTCTTTATCAGTAACGACATATGTTTTAATCTAGTATATGTGAGTATTGATGTATATAAGTGAGTATATGTGAGAGTGAGAGATTGTAAGAGTTCCTGTTTAAATAAGTATGTGTTTCTATAAGTGATTGTTTAAGAGAGTAAGTATGTGTAAGTTTCCTTAGAAGTAAGGTGGTAGTGTGTGTATAGTTGTATATGCTAATAAATGGATGTTCAATAGTTTATTTGCTTGTGTGAGTATGTGTGTGAGTAACTTTTGGAAGACTGTCGGTGTGTAACAGGATGTATATGTGTATCACTACATATGATGAGTGAGTATATGTATGAGTAACTATATAGAACTGTTGCTGAATGAGTGGATGTGTATATAGATGGTGGTATTACTGAATTGGTTGTTGTAACTGGTGTGGTATCTCCATTTTTTTGAAAATGTTAGTTTCTATTTTTGAATATGTGTTTCAAGGGTTACAATACACTGAAAGGAGGTCTGTCACTCTGTCACAAGGATGGTGTCATCAGTGATGTCATGAGTGATGTCACTGACCATGTCATGAGTGATGTAATATGTGACGTCATCAGCAGTGCATTGCAGGCGCGCAAGTTATAGTGAGCCCAACTAACTACAACGACGGAATTTCAATGGTTTTATGTCAGTAAACTTTCCAGCTAACTATAACTGGTGTGAAACTTATGGTTTTTTCAGTGAATTTAATAGGTTTTTTAAATGCTAATTCCTAACTATAACTGGTGTGAAACCTATGGTTTTTTCAGTGAATTTCAAAGGTTTTTTAAATGCTAATTCCTAACTATAACTGGTGTGAAACCTTTTTTTTTCAGTGAATTTCATAGGTTTTTTAATAGCAAATTTCTATATCTATGAAATGTAATATGTTTTATAATGAATCCTGTAATGTATATTTATGTAATACTATTTTTTTTATGTATATTGTTCATGTTTTTTTTTTTGCCCTGGAGCGCTCCCTGTGCGCGTCCCGGTGAGCGCACCGGAAACCGCAGTCTTGCGGCGCGCCCCAGGGCGCGTACTGGTGAGTGTCCCGTTAGCGATTTTTCCGCGAACGAAAACATCATTGTGACAAATTGCGTAGCCGCGTCCGAGTGATACGCACGGCGTAAACGCACCCGGAAGCACTCGAGGGCATACGATCACGCAACGTAAGCCCGGGGGCGCGTAACATAAGCGCGTCAGATCATGTGACCTAAAAATAACACTTTTTATTGGTGCAGGACAGTTTTGGTTTCCAAATGATGAAAGCTATGGGCATGTGACCTGAAATTAACACTTTTCATTGGTTCAGGAATTTTGTTTTCCTAATGATGAAAGACCCCACCTTTTTTCCTCATTCTCACTTTGTACTTTGAGTGAAGAAGACCTGTTGAAAGACCTCTCTGTACTTTTTTGGACTGAAAAATGGCTTCAGTAGCAGCAGCAGCAGGATCATCTCAGCCACCACCACCACCACCACCACCAAGAGGACCACCACAACACCACACTGGTGGAGATGAAGAAGAGGAAGAGGAGGAGGAGGAAGAGGAGGGGAGGAGGACATTCCTGCCAGAAGACAATACCCCATATAGGCCAAAGCCACACATTGCATGGGAGTTTTTTTCCATCCCAAGTGTCCAAAAAAAGGTGAATGCGCCAAAGGTGACTTGCCTAATCTGTAACATGGAACTTTCAAGGGAGAACCCTAACAAAAAATACTCATTTGACAATAACACCATGATTCGCCACATGCAGCGCAAGCATCCCAACAACTATGCTGCGGCAGAGGTGAGAGAACTGGCTCGTAATCCTCCCCAATCTTCACCCAGCACCTCAAAAAAAAAGGAGGCCACTCCATCGGGACCAGAGACAAGAGAGATGGTCCCAAACATTCAACCCCAGTTTGGGAAATACAAGATCGCTTGTATTTTTTGTGGGAAAACCATCACCTATGGTGAGCAAAGCATAAAGCTCATCAACCGTGCTGGTGACAACCACAAATGCCCCAAAAATCCATAATTTTTTCCTGGTTTTTTTTTGCTCCAGTTGAGCCGTTTTCAATTCCTTGTTTTTTGTTTCTCCCCATAAAAATAACAAAAAAATATAAAATAGTTCATAAAAGCCAAAAAAAGTACAAAATGTTCAAAAAACATTAAAAAAATATAAAATAACAAAAAGAAGAAAAAAAACAGTTATTTTCAGAACTACCTCCAATTTATAAAAAAAGGCTACATTTTAAAAAAACTCTGTCATTCTTTTTTCCCCATGGTACGCTTCCCGGTTCGCTCCCCGGTGCGCGTACCGGGCGCTCCCCCCGCGCAAATCGGAAAAAAAAATGTTTTGCCCCGCGGGCCCTTTTATGGCCCCCACATCAAACCTAGGGGGTCGGGGGGGTTTACCCTGCCCCCTATTGGTCATTCCCCTCTTTGTTTTTGCCACCTCTTGTGTCTCGATCCTACTGAGACACAAGATGGCGGCTGCTCCGTACTGTTTGGAATGTTTACAGACACCCGAGAGCCAATCAGCTTTCCTCGCGCGAAAGGTGGTAGTGTGTGTACAGTTGTATATGCTAATAAATGGATGTTCAATAGTTTATTTGCATGTGTGAGTATGTGTGTGAGTAACTTTTGGAAGACTGTCGGTGTGTAACAGGATGTATATGTGTATCACTACATATGATGATTGAGTATATGTATGAGTAACCATATAGAACTGTTGCTGAATGAGTGGATGTGTATATAGATGGTGGTATTACTGAATTGGTTGTTGTAACTGGTGTGGTATCTCCATTTTTTTGAAAATGTTAGTTTCTATTTTTGAATATGTGTTTCAAGGGTTACATTACACTGAAAGGAGGTCTGTCACTCTGTCACAAGGATGGTGTCATCAGTGATGTCATGAGTGATGTCACTGACCATGTCATGAGTGATGTAACATGTGACGTCATCAGCAGTGCATTGCAGGCGCGCAAGTTATAGTGAGCCCGTGGCGACCGTGCGAACGCGCAGCGGTCACGCGCAGCGGGCGCGCCGATTGTGCGCCGAAGGCGCGCCAAAGGTAAGCCCGTCTACGCCCGTCCGCGCCTGGACCGCGCCCAGTGCCAGGACCCCTGGCCCCCGAAGAGCCCGACCAACCCGCCTGACGTACTCCGCCGCCACCCTCACCGCACTCAACACCGGCCGACTCCCAGAATGCCACCAAGCCACACCACGACGCACCCACGGACCTTTCAGCTGCCACGCCTGCAAGTTCTCCTGCATCCGGACCAGACTCGCACCAGCACCCGCCAAGTTGAACACCAGCAGCACCCACCTCAAGTGCATCCTGCTCAACACCCGCTCCGTCCACAGACACGCCATCGAACTCTGGAACCTTCTAGACGCCACAGCCCCTGACGTTGCCTTCCTCACGGAGACCTGGATGAACGCCTCTTCAGCTCCCGACATCGCCATCGCTATCCCAGAGGGCTACAAGATCGTCCGGAGGGACCGAAACGCCAACCAGATGGGAGGAGGCATCGCCATCATCCACAGGAACACCATCCGTCTCACGACCAGCACCGACAACACCCTGACCAGCGCCGAACACCTGCATTTCCAGATCCACACCAACCCGAACACCACCCTCAGAGGCACCCTGATCTACCGTCCGCCCGGACCACGCACACAATTCAGCGAGGACATCGCCGACTTCGTCAGCCCGCATGCCCTCCCCTCCGCCGACTACATCCTCCTGGGAGACCTCAACTTCCATCTGGAGAACAACAACGACCACAACACCAGCACCCTGCTCGACAACCTCGCCAACCTGGGACTGAAGCAACTGGTGTCCACCCCCACCCACCTCGCCGGACACACACTCGACGCAGTCTTCTCCTCCAGCATAGACATCGACTTCAGCCACGCCACAGAGCTTCAATGGACGGACCACAGCTGCGTCCACTTCACCTTCAAGAGAACGACGACCCACCACCACCAACAACAGGCCGCCCGCAGAAGCTGGAACAAGATCACAGCAGACCAGCTCGCCACCTCCCTGAGCCAGCACCCTCCTGCCAGCTCAGCGGACCCCAGCCAGGCCGCCGACAACCTCACAAAGTGGATCAGCAACTGCGCGGACGTACTCGCCCCTCTGAGGACCCCGCCTAGCAGACCCGGCAGCAAGAAGGCTCCATGGTTCACCGACGAACTCAAGAGCTCCAAGAAGAACTGCCGAGCCCTCGAGAAAGTCTGGAGAAGGGAACCGACACCGGACAACAGGACCTCCTTCTAAGCGTGGGCGGAAAATCCGTTCCGCTCGCGGATTTTGCGGATTTTCGGGAAATCCGCAATCCGCGAGATTTGCGGATTTCCCGCAAAATCCGCAAATTCGCACGCAGCGGATTTTTTTGGCGGCGCGCGGCGTTGGTGATACAATTTTTGCGGCGCGCGGCGTTTATCATCGTTTGCCGAGTTGTTTTTTTCGATAGTTTGCGAGTGCTGCGCCATTTTGGATCTTGCTGTGTGATCCCGCGGGAATTGGCGAGCGCGATTACGTCATCGCGGCTTGCCAGCGATAGTTTGTCAACGCGAGTACGGCGAGATCACGTCTCGCGGTACTTCGCAATTGCGAGATTTGAGATGCGGCGAGCGAAAATATAAATTTGCAATTCTGCACAAGAAATCCACCAGCAAGCAGCATAAACCTTCTAGAAATGATGATTTTTATGTGAATAACTCCTTAGTTTGACATTTGCCTGCACTTTTTTAGCGAGGAGTCCATTTTGGGGAGGGGGGCAGGGGGGTGGGAGGAAGGAAGTGCCCCATAGTCTTCAACTTCCTGTTCCTGTTCAGCAGGCTCCTCCCAGTGCTTTGTCCATCTCCTGGTCACTTTTCATTCGGATGTGGACCTGGAAGGATTACTTTTTGTGGATGCTGCTGGATCTTTGGATTTGAGGCCTTTTTGACTTTCTTTGGATCACTGTTGGATTAGAAATTTTACAAGTAAGTTTGTTTGGGGCATTACAGTTGCTGCAACTAAAATTTTGGGATTTTCGATTTTTGGGCTGTTTTGGGGCCTTTTCCCCAGGGGTACTCAGTGGTGGGTGGACTGTGGTTGTCTTGAACTTAAACATCATGGAGGCCATAGATGAATTGGGATTGTGCTGATTTTTCTGTGTTTTTCGATTTTTTTTTTTTGTAAAATTTTGTGTTTTTCGATTTTTGACCTGTTGTTGGGGCCTTGACCAGGGGTAGTGAGTGGTGCATGGGCCTAGTCTTTCTGTGGGCTGTCTTGAATTTAAACATCATGGAGGCCATGGATGGAATGGGATTGTGCTGATTTTGCAGTGTTTTTCGATTTTTGGGCCTGTACTTGTGGCCTTTTCACCAGGGGTATTTGAGTCTAGCATGGGCCTAGTCTTTCTGTGGGCTGTCTTGAATTTAAACATCATGGAGGCCATGGATGGAATAGGATTGTGCGGATTTTGCAGTGTTTTTCGATTTTTGGGCCTGTACTTGTGGCCTTTTCACCAGGGGTATTTGAGTCTAGCATGGGCCTAGTCTTTCTGTGGGCTGTCTTGAATTTAAACATCATGGAGGCCATGGATGGAATAGGATTGTGCTGATTTTGCAGTGTTTTTCGATTTTTGGGCCTGTACTTGTGGCCTTTTCACCAGGGGTATTTGAGTCTAGCATGGGCCTAGTCTTTCTGTGGGCTGTCTTGAATTTAAACATCATGGAGGCCATGGATTGAATGGGATTGTGCTGATTTTGCAGTGTTTTTCGATTTTTGGGGGTGTTCATGGGGAGGGACATGCCATGTGGCTGGTGGCCATTTTGAGTGCAGCTACAGGCACTGGCCATGTGCTGGCAGGCAAGTGGCCATTTTGAATGCAGGCTTTGTTGTTAGGCCTCCAACCATTTTGCCTACTTTTCAACCTTTATTTATGCCCAGGGGTAGTGAGTCTTGCATGGGCCTAGTATTTCTGTGGGTTGTCTTGAATTTAAACATCATGGAGGCCATGGATTGAATGGGATTGTGCTGATTTTGCAGTGTTTTTCGATTTTTGGGCCTGTACTTGTGGCCTTTTCACCAGGGGTATTTGAGTCTAGCATGGGCCTAGTCTTTCTGTGGGCTGTCTTGAATTTAAACATCATGGAGGCCATGGATGGAATGGGATTGTGCTGATTTTGCAGTGTTTTTCGATTTTTGGGGGTGTTCATGGGGAGGGACATGCCATGTGGCTGGTGGCCATTTTGAGTGCAGCTACAGGCACTGGCCATGTGCTGGCAGGCAAGTGGCCATTTTGAATGCAGGCTTTGTTGTTAGGCCTCCAACCATTTTGCCTACTTTTCAACCTTTATTTATGCCCAGGGGTAGTGAGTCTTGCATGGGCCTAGTATTTCTGTGGGTTGTCTTGAATTTAAACATCATGGAGGCCATGGATTGAATGGGATTGTGCTGATTTTGCAGTGTTTTTCGATTTTTGGGCCTGTACTTGTGGCCTTTTCACCAGGGGTATTTCAGTCTAGCATGGGCCTAGTCTTTCTGTGGGCTGTCTTGAATTTAAACATCATGGAGGCCATGGATGGAATAGGATTGTGCTGATTTTGCAGTGTTTTTCGATTTTTGGGCCTGTACTTGTGGCCTTTTCACCAGGGGTATTTGAGTCTAGCATGGGCCTAGTCTTTATGTGGGCTGTCTTGAATTTAAACATCATGGAGGCCATGGATGGAATAGGATTGTGCTGATTTTGCAGTGTTTTTCGATTTTTGGGCCTGTACTTGTGGCCTTTTCACCAGGGGTATTTGAGTCTAGCATGGGCCTAGTCTTTCTGTGGGCTGTCTTGAATTTAAACATCATGGAGGCCATGGATGGAATAGGATTGTGCTGATTTTGCAGTGTTTTTCGATTTTTGGGCCTGTACTTGTGGCCTTTTCACCAGGGGTATTTGAGTCTAGCATGGGCCTAGTCTTTCTGTGGGTTGTCTTGAATTTAAACATCATGGAGGCCATGGATTGAATGGGATTGTGCTGATTTTGCAGTGTTTTTCGATTTTTGGGGGTGTTCATGGGGAGGGACATGCCATGTGGCTGGTGGCCATTTTGAGTGCAGCTACAGGCACTGGCCATGTGCTGGCAGGCAAGTGGCCATTTTGAATGCAGGCTTTGTTGTTAGGCCTCCAACCATTTTGCCTACTTTTCAACCTTTATTTATGCCCAGGGGTAGTGAGTCTTGCATGGGCCTAGTATTTCTGTGGGTTGTCTTGAATTTAAACATCATGGAGGCCATGGATTGAATGGGATTGTGCTGATTTTGCAGTGTTTTTCGATTTTTGGGCCTGTACTTGTGGCCTTTTCACCAGGGGTATTTCAGTCTAGCATGGGCCTAGTCTTTCTGTGGGCTGTCTTGAATTTAAACATCATGGAGGCCATGGATGGAATAGGATTGTGCTGATTTTGCAGTGTTTTTCGATTTTTGGGCCTGTACTTGTGGCCTTTTCACCAGGGGTATTTGAGTCTAGCATGGGCCTAGTCTTTCTGTGGGCTGTCTTGAATTTAAACATCATGGAGGCCATGGATGGAATAGGATTGTGCTGATTTTGCAGTGTTTTTCGATTTTTGGGCCTGTACTTGTGGCCTTTTCACCAGGGGTATTTGAGTCTAGCATGGGCCTAGTCTTTCTGTGGGCTGTCTTGAATTTAAACATCATGGAGGCCATGGATGGAATGGGATTGTGCTGATTTTGCAGTGTTTTTCGATTTTTGGGGGTGTTCATGGGGAGGGACATGCCATGTGGCTGGTGGCCATTTTTAGTGCAGCTACAGGCACTGGCCATGTGCTGGCAGGCAAGTGGCCATTTTGAATGCAGGCTTTGTTGTTAGGCCTCCAACCATTTTGCCTACTTTTCAACCTTTATTTATGCCCAGGGGTAGTGAGTCTTGCATGGGCCTAGTCTTTCTGTGGGTTGTCTTGAATTTAAACATTATGGAGGGCATGGATGGATTGGGATTGTGCTGATTTTGCAGTGTTTTTCGATTTTTTTGTGCTCTATAACTGAACTGATGTTCCTCTGTCTTCCATTTTTTTTAGGTGCACAAGACTCAAGAGAACCACCAGTGCCAGGAAGAAGTCCTGCAGCGGTGTGTGTGTGCAGCATAACGTCACGCGACGTCACGTCTGGCCTCAGACAACTCTACAATTCGTGCAACTGCGGCCTGCTGTCTGACCTGCTCTGAAGAAGATGGCCCCAAAGAAAGTTCTCCGTAGCTCCTCTAGCAAGAAAGTTGCTAGTAAGGAGCAGAAGAAGCAAGTTACCAAGGAGGCTGGTGTGCCACCCGCCACTTTTTTTGGGAGCAAAAAAAAAAGTACGCCTGCAGCAGCAGGATCTGCTGGGGACCAACCTGAGAGCAGCACCCCTGCTCCATTGGGTTCAGTGCCTCCACCACCACGCCAACTTAAGTCAAAGCCCTTGAGTGCTTCAGAGGCAGTCAGTGTACTTC
This sequence comes from Lissotriton vulgaris, assembly GCF_964263255.1. Taxonomy (NCBI): domain Eukaryota; kingdom Metazoa; phylum Chordata; class Amphibia; order Caudata; family Salamandridae; genus Lissotriton; species Lissotriton vulgaris. The sequence continues at coordinate 9,375 of NW_028244011.1, forward strand.
TCCAATCACCATCGACCAGTGATGTTGGCTCATCGCAAGAAAGTAGCAGCAATGTCCCTGAATCAACACAGGTTGTTGTAACTCATCTGACAAGTGTTGAACAACCACAGCCGCAACAACAACACCATGTGCAAGTACACGCCCAAGTACATGTGGAAGGAGAGGCAGCAAAAGGAGATGCGCAAGCAAAGGTGCATGGACGTTCACAAGTGCCCACAATAGTTGTTCCTCCCGAAGTAGGGGCACATTTGGAAATCGACAATGAAGCTGAGGTATCATTGGAAGCCACTCCTCCTGATGATCATTCATTGTCTTCCACATCCCTAGCAAGGAAAAGATCAAGGGGGGTGTCTACATCTTCTTCAAGCCCACCTCGTTCTGGTGCAAGTGATCTGTCTTGGGAACCACAACTGCGGTCTGACAGTGAGGCAGAGGCACACCATGATCTGACACCGTTACCTAAGCGTAAAAGGAAGGTCGTCCAAAAACTCAAACCTATGGAGTGTGATGAGGCTCAACAAGAAGTGACAGATACTGCTGGTGATGAAGCCTCTCACGATGACGACGAGCCAGTCATCACAAAGGTCACTGCAGCCCCACCGGGCATGCAGCAAAGAGACATTTTGACCCTATCCCGAGAAGCTGCTGAGCGTGATGATGATGTCGGCGAGGAGGCAATGGAAATGGAATCATTAGATTTGGAGTTAAGTAGTACACCAAAACCTACCGCTTCCATATTTCTTCGCAAGAAGGTACCCACCTCGTCCTCGACCTCAATTCGTGGTGGTGAAAGTGCAAAACGTACTGAAGTTCGGCAATCCACATCCTCCACTTCATCTGTCATTAGCAGCAGGACCACCACCACCAGTATCGCCGCCTCCTCCGGCCCCCGAAGACATTTCAAGTCTCCAGTTTGGGACTTCTTTAGTGTTTGCCCAAAAAAGGAAAACGTAGCCATTTGTAGCCTTTGTAAGCTTCGATTTAGTCGTGGTAAGCTTGGTTCTAACTATGGTACCGGAGGCCAGAGAGGTCATCTTGAGAGAAGGCACGCTGTCGAATGGTTTCCGCACCTAGAGGCGGTCAAGAAAGCCGGAATTGCACGTAATGAAAACGTTGATTTGTCATCTGCTGATGACGAGGAGGTAGAAGAAGACGATTCAAACACTTCACTTACACCCAGTTCCCATGTCAGCAGCACACCCCATGGGAGCCACACTAAGAGTGTGGGAGAGAGTGAGACATCAATGCGGAAAAGTTCATCAGCGAGCGTAACTGGGTCGAAGAGATCATCATCATCCCGTAAATCATTGGTCCAGGGCAACATTAAAAAGATGTTGTTTACAGAAGCGCAATATGAACGCAACCACCCAATGACCCGTCTGTATAACACTAAGCTGGCTAAAATGCTAGCTCTGGACCTTCTCCCTTTTTCTTTTGTAGAAGGGGTTGGTTTTCTAGAATTAGTGACAGCGCTCTGCCCTAAATGGAAGGTTCCTAGCCGGTTCTATTTTGCCCGAGTTGCGGTTCCAGCACTACATGAAGATGTTCTGAAGGTGATTGGGGCAGCTTTGCAGAAGAGTGCTGTTCACACTATACATCTGACAACAGACATGTGGACCAGTGGCGCAGGCGCTGATTACATGTGCATCACTGCACACTGGGTCTCTTTTTCAGGGGCTAAAGCAAAGCTAAACTCAGGTGTTGACACTAACATTGTTTTTAAAGGTGCTCGGAAACATGCAACACTAGCCATGTTTGGTTTGGAGAAACGTCACACAGCAGAAAACATTTTGGATGTCTTTAACACAAAGGTCCTTAACTGTCTGTCCCCACTAAAACGCAAGGTTGGTTATGTTTCCACGGACAATGGCTCCAATATAGTTAAGGCCATGAGGGACGGTTACTATTTCAGAGTGCCGTGTTTGGCGCACTGTATAAACCTGGTTGTCCAAAAATTCTTGGGTAATAAACGCAGTGCAGCGTACAGTGTATTGGAGAACTGCCGAAAAATTTGCAAGCATGCTTCGTCCTTTTGAGGTCTTCACACGTGCAGTCAGCAAGGAGGACTCTAATTTGGGAAAAGCTATCCCATTGTTGTACATGCTGGAGGACCAACTGAAGGAGGTGTGTTCTGTGTTTCGAAAAGATGACAAAAAGAAAGACTCTTTGCTTCTGGCTGAGAAATTATTAGAGCTCCTACAAGGTGATGAACGTCTTCAAAAGATCCACTCAGAACAGCATTACATTTGTGCTACTATTCTGGATCCACGCTACAAAAAGGCGCTGGCAGGCAGAGCATTCTTTCCTTTTGCTGATGAAGATGTTACAAAGTACAAACGTTGGCTAGCCTTGTCAGCCAAGAAGTTTGAAACAGAACGGCTGGAAATTGAAGGAAATGGCAGTACATCAGCAGGCCATCCCCAGTCAAAACAATCCACTTCTGCACCTGTGGCTGTGGCACAAGTGACCTCTCAGCCGTTAAAGACACCGGCAACCGGATCATCTGCACGAAAGACAACAGAAACATTGGAGGCTGAAGAGGATTGGCTAGCTCTGCGTGGGTTTGGTTCTCAAAAGGTCAGAGGCACAGCAAGAGCTACGCAAAGTGGAGGAACCTTGGAGGAGGACCTTGAGTCGATGGTGAAGGACTATCTGAATGACTCCACAGAGGTCTATGTTAATTCTGACCCATTGGCGTATTGGCATGGGAAAAAAGAATTGTGGCCACAGCTCACCAACCTGGCTTTAAACTACTTGTCTTGCCCACTCGCAAGTGTGTCTTCTGAACGGGTTTTCAGTGCGGCTGGTGGGATTGTAACTCCCAAACGGAGCCGCCTCTCGCCCAAAAATGTGGAGAGGTTAACAATGATCAAGATGAATCAGCACCTCATACCACCAGATATAAGAGTACGAGAGAGCGTGCCGGATGAAGAGGAGGTGGCCAGCACCATAGATGAGGGAATTTCTACTCTGTCAGGTGGCACTGACCTCACCCGGGCTGAATTCGCAGAGTATGATGACGAAGCCTTATTCTTATTCCTGGACCGTGATACCGACTTCGAGCCCTGAAAATGAGACAACGAATCAATAACTTTCTTTTTCATCCTTATTCACTTTTATTCCTGTGTGTCTGTCTTTCTTTGTTGTGCACAGTTAATATAATTCAAACTTTAATCAGATAATCACAAAAACAAGCCCATCAGCAGAACTGTCTTCACTTGTTTGCTAATTTATTGGAAGGTGCCGCAGTCTGCATTCCTCAGGTTCACAAGTTCAGAAGAACATGCTCCTCTATCCTCCTCCTCCAGACTCCTATTTCCATCAAAGCAGAGGGCTGGTTTACGCCCAATGAAGAAAGACTCAGCACTTGTGGGGGTGTTGTTCTACCTCTTTGCAGGTGAGTTGACGGGTCTGGGGCCATTGCTGGGAAGCACTAAAAGTGGTTTGTGCCAAATCCGAGGCGGAAATTTTTTTGTGTTTTTGATGACTTGCTTGCCTTTGAGGTGCTCTTAGGGGGGGTTCCGTCTGTTTGTGGGTGAGTTTCGTGGTCTGAGAGCATTGCTGGGACACTCTAATCTTGATTGCATTTGCTTTTCAGGAAATCCGTCGTGCCAACCCCGACTTATGGCCTAGCTACGCAGCGCGTTTGGACCGAAGGCCCAGAAATATTGCAAGTATGAGATTTTGCTTTTGGCCTGTTTGGGGGTGTTATGCTTCTTGGCGGGTGGGTTGCCGGGTCTTGGGGCATTCCTGGGAAGGTCTAATACCGGGTAGAAGTGGTTGGGACAAAATCCAGGCCGATTTTTTTTTGGGCTATTTCTGACATTTTGCTCTATGTAGCGTTTTCGGGGGCCTGTTTGGGGGGCTTCCTGGTGTTTGTGGGTGAGTTTCGTGGTCTGGGAGCACTGCTGGGACACTCTAATCTTGATTGCATTTGCTTTTCAGGAAATCCGTCGTGCCAACCCCGACTTATGGCCTAGCTACGCAGCGCGTTTGGACCGAAGGCCCAGAAATATTGCAAGTATGAGATTTTGCTTTTGTCCTGTTTGGGGGTGTTATGCTTCTTGGCGGGTGGGTTGCCGGGTCTTGGGGCATTCCTGGGAAGGTCTAATACCGGGTAGAAGTGGTTGGGACAAAATCCAGGCCGATTTTTTTTTGGGCTATTTCTGACATTTTGCTCTATGTAGCGTTTTCGGGGGCCTGTTTGGGGGGCTTCCTGGTGTTTGTGGGTGAGTTTCGTGGTCTGGGAGCACTGCTGGGACACTCTAATCTTGATTGCATTTGCTTTTCAGGAAATCCGTCGTGCCAACCCCGACTTATGGCCTAGCTACGCAGCGCGTTTGGACCGAAGGCCCAGAAATATTGCAAGTATGAGATTTTGCTTTTGGCCTGTTTGGGGGTGTTATGCTTCTTGGCGGGTGGGTTGCCGGGTCTTGGGGCATTCCTGGGAAGGTCTAATACCGGGTAGAAGTGGTTGGGACAAAATCCAGGCCGATTTTTTTTTGGGCTATTTCTGACATTTTGCTCTATGTAGCGTTTTCGGGGGCCTGTTTGGGGGGCTTCCTGGTGTTTGCGGGTGAGTTTCGTGGTCTGGGAGCACTGCTGGGACACTCTAATCTTGATTGCATTTGCTTTTCAGGAAATCCGTCGTGCCAACCCCGACTTATGGCCTAGCTACGCAGCGCGTTTGGACCGAAGGCCCAGAAATATTGCAAGTATGAGATTTTGCTTTTGGCCTGTTTGGGGGTGTTATGCTTCTTGGCGGGTGGGTTGCCGGGTCTTCGGGCATTCCTGGGAAGGTCTAATACCGGGTAGAAGTGGTTGGGACAAAATCCAGGCCGATTTTTTTTTGGGCTATTTCTGACATTTTGCTCTATGTAGCGTTTTCGGGGGCCTGTTTGGGGGGCTTCCTGGTGTTTGCGGGTGAGTTTCGTGGTGTGGGAGCACTGCTGGCTATATATACTTTACTTTGCAAGAGGTTTGAAGCAAATCCATGGTGGCTGAGGGGACTTAGGGCCTAGCTGCAGAGCGCGCGCGGAGTGATTTGGGAAATTTGTGAAAAAGTGACTAAGTCCCCATTTTTGTACTTTTGCTCTTTGGCTGTTTGGGGGTCTTCTACTCGTTTTCTCCTGGGTTGACGGCTCTGGGGCCATTGCTGGGAAGCTCTAATACCGGATAAAAGTGTTTTGGACCAAATCCCAGGCGGAATTTTTTTTGTGTTTTTGATGACTTGCTTGCCTTTGAGGTGCTCTTAGGGGGGTTCCGTCTGTTTGCGGGTGAGTTTCGTGGTCTGGGAGCACTGCTGGGACACTCTAATCTTGATTGCATTTGCTTTTCAGGAAATCCGTCGTGCCAACCCCGACTTATGGCCTAGCTACGCAGCGCGTTTGGACCGAAGGCCCAGAAATATTGCAAGTATGAGATTTTGCTTTTGGCCTGTTTGGGGGTGTTATGCTTCTTGGCGGGTGGGTTGCCGGGTCTTGGGGCATTCCTGGGAAGGTCTAATACCGGGTAGAAGTGGTTGGGACAAAATCCAGGCCGATTTTTTTTGGGCTATTTCAGACATTTTGCTCTATGTAGCGTTTTCGGGGGCCTGTTTGGGGGGCTTCCTGGTGTTTGCGGGTGAGTTTCGTGGTCTGGGAGCACTGCTGGGACACTCTAATCTTGATTGCATTTGCTTTTCAGGAAATCCGTCGTGCCAACCCCGACTTATGGCCTAGCTACGCAGCGCGTTTGGACCGAAGGCCCAGAAATATTGCAAGTATGAGATTTTGCTTTTGGCCTGTTTGGGGGTGTTATGCTTCTTGGCGGGTGGGTTGCCGGGTCTTGGGGCATTCCTGGGAAGGTCTAATACCGGGTAGAAGTGGTTGGGACAAAATCCAGGCCGATTTTTTTTGGGCTATTTCTGACATTTTGCTCTATGTAGCGTTTTCGGGGGCCTGTTTGGGGGGCTTCCTGGTGTTTGCGGGTGAGTTTCGTGGTGTGGGAGCACTGCTGGCTATATATACTTTACTTTGCAAGAGGTTTGAAGCAAATCCATGGTGGCTGAGGGGACTTAGGGCCTAGCTGCAGAGCGCGCGCGGAGTGATTTGGGAAATTTGTGAAAAAGTGACTAAGTCCCCATTTTTGTACTTTTGCTCTTTGGCTGTTTGGGGGTCTTCTACTCGTTTTCTCCTGGGTTGACGGCTCTGGGGCCATTGCTGGGAAGCTCTAATACCGGATAAAAGTGTTTTGGACCAAATCCCAGGCGGAATTTTTTTTGTGTTTTTGATGACTTGCTTGCCTTTGAGGTGCTCTTAGGGGTGGTTCCGTCTGTTTGCGGGTGAGTTTCGTGGTCTGGGAGCACTGCTGGGACACTCTAATCTTGATTGCATTTGCTTTTCAGGAAATCCGTCGTGCCAACCCCGACTTATGGCCTAGCTACGCAGCGCGTTTGGACCGAAGGCCCAGAAATATTGCAAGTATGAGATTTTGCTTTTGGCCTGTTTGGGGGTGTTACGCTTCTTGGCGGGTGGGTTGCCGGGTCTTGGGGCATTCCTGGGAAGGTCTAATACCGGGTAGAAGTGGTTGGGACAAAATCCGCGCGGAAAAGCCTTTAGTTTTGGCACTTTTTGTAACTTAGGGTTCGTTAGGGTTAGCCCTAGCAGCAGGATTGCATGTGTTTCGGGGTGTTCTAGATTTTTCAAACTGAGTTCTGGGGTCTTAGAGCACTCGTGAGAATGTGTAATTTTGGTTGCAAGTCATTTGAAGAAAATCCATGGTGGGAAAGGGGGGATTTGGCATAGTTAAAGAAAGCCTTTGCCACTATTCTTAACTTAGGGTTCGTTAGGGTTAGCAGTATTTCTATTGCATGTGTTTGAGTGGGGGGGATTTCGAGTCTTGGAGCGATGCTGGCTATGGCTACTTTTGCTTGGTTGCTTGCAAGTGGTTTGAATGCAATCCACGGTGGGTAATGGGTAATTAGGGTACTTCGGCCTACTTTTACTTTCAAAGTAAGTTTTGTCACCAGTTTTCTGCTAGGCCTCGTTTTTTGAGATTTGATTGGGGGTCTTCTACATTTTTGCGACTGGCTTTAGTAAGGGTCTGGGTGGGAGCACTGCTAGGAAGATCTAATTTTGTTCTAAAACACAGTTTACAGTACACCTAGCTTGAGGGGCAAGATCCGATACATTAATTTGCCCATACTTATTTATCCTTCAAAAGGTGACTCAGAGTACGCACTTTCAAAAACATTGTACTGTCTACTAGGAAAAACAAATTGTGACTTTTTGCACTCCACAGCCTACATACCTTATATTTATTTATCAGTGGTGTTGTAATATTATATCACTTCCTGTTTTTCGTTGAATAATTACAGGCCGGGTTTCAGTCTCTGCAATGGGGAAAAAAGGATGGAGTCAGGCTTCACAGTAGCGAGCCACAATTCAGCATCAGGCAGGCAGTGGACAGGGTGTCTTCTGGTGACCAACATCGATGGACGAAGCGTCGGCTGCAATGGAGGAGTGCCGCTAATAGGAGGATTTTTTTTCTGCGGGCAACTTACTTACCACTTCCAACAGGACCACTACAACCACATAGATACAGTATCCCTTGCCTTTTTCTCTGACTGTGACTGCATTTCTTGGCTCTCTCTCTGCTTCTACATTGATCCCTTAACACATCACTTAGTCCACTCCACTATCACATCTGCACCACACATAGTCATTTGTAAGTGCTCCTACGTAATTCGCAAGTTGCAGCACGCCCCAGGCCGTAGAGGACTGGGATGGCCCCAATGATGAAGCATGTCACCAAGGGGCAACCCTGGTGAGTGAGGGGACACCTAGAAAAAAAGCAATTTCTCCTTTTCTATCTACTATACCTTCTGTCAGGTTACGCAGCCCCTAAGCGCCTACCGTACTATGAAACTACATTTCCCATGAGTAGGCGGGAGACTTGCAGACTATTTAGTGAGACTATATGAGAGTACCCTTGTATGTTAGGACAGCACTTCACTGATGCCTGTCTTGTCTTCTGTTACAGGTATCCTTTCCCTGCTGACCCTACCTTTACCCATCCCACATTTTTTATTTTAGTTTGTTATTTTTCTCCCCCGCCTAATGCCTCGAACACCCTGTGTTTACACTTCTGGGTGTTGGTGACATTTGGAGGTGGAACCATATTTGCATCGACTGGATCACGGGGAGTAAACCTGACACCTTCCAGACCAACCCCATTGAGTGTTGTTGTGAATGGATTTATAGTGACCAGCAAGGCTCTCAGGTATCTGGCTACAGAGACCTTATGTTGAATATAGTTATCAATATTTCCACCCACGCCCTGTACTGTCGCATTCTTTCTTCCACAGTTGTCGAAAGTACTAATTACTTTTAACTGACATGCATGCAGTTACAGTAGTGTATGCACTTTCAAAGATTGATGGATAGGTTTGTACCCAAAGATTTGTTTATGTTCACAATTGTTCGTCCATGCTGTGCTACTTTTTCTTGTCTCCCAAAACCTTTCCCAAAAACCCCCGTACCCATCCATTTTTCAAACCCTAACCCTCTTCCCCCGGGCTGTGTGGTTTTGATTGATGTGTGACTAAATTACAGCAATAAATCCACACACTTGCTGGGGAGGATAAGGTGATAGCAACAGGCTGGTGAAGAAATCCGAGGATATATTCTTACTCTGCTTGACAAAGACCCATGGCTAATGTCAAAGAACTTCAACCGAATTAGTTATACTTTAACATTTGTTAGGCTACAACGTGGCACTGTTCTAGTGTACTTCTGTCACCTGCTATATTCTGTATTGTACCTTTGTATTGCTCAGGAGGACAAACCAGATTTCATTTTCTTTTTTTCATAGGCAAGCAACTGCCACTGTGTCACACCACTAGTACCACCGCTATGAGGAAATTTTATCCGCCCAGGATTGCCAACCTTATTTGCTGTTTCCCGTGGAGCCAGCCCTGGGCCTAGCCCTACTTGCAAACAGAAATTACAGGTAAGATAGGCGTTTGGTTGGAGGTAGTATAATGGAGTATTAGGAGAGACGAGAGATTTGATTGACGGTAGTACTACTAAAGTCCTAGGACTATTCAGGAAAACAAACTTACTGTTATGTTAAACCCCCACCCACCAGACTCAAAAGCAGTAAAAAACAGGTATGGTCAGATAAAGTTTCAAAAAGTATATTTTTATAGCCCTAACAAAAGAATCTCCCGCAAGACCCTCCCTAACCCCAACGATTGTCCTTCAAAAGTCCCCAAAAATCACAACTCCCAATTCCCACCCCCCAAAAGTCTCTAAAAAAGGGGCAAGGGACACTATGGCAGGGTGCTGTTGGAATTAGCAGCCAGGGCATCATGCTCCTTGCGGAGGGTGGCAAGTTCGAAGCGGAGGCCCTCCACCACGTTCTTATAATTATGGACCTCCTGCTCCAGGTAGGACAGTCTGAGGGATAAGCGGCGCCGGTGTGCCTTGCAAATCCTGTGAGGGGCAGCTGCTTTCTTTGCTGCTGGGCGGTGGCGTTTGGCTTTGGTAGCCCGGCTCCGTACCGCTGGAGCACTGCGCTGGCTGGCAGCCCGCACGGAGGAGGAGGCAGCTGTCCCAGTGGACGTTGTTGTTGTTCCAGACTGCGTCTCCTCCTCCTCCAGGGCCACCAGCCGCCGATATTCAGCAACAGTGGCATCCAGCCTCCGTTGCCGGGCCATTCGAGCCTGCTCCTTCCTCCTTGATGGTGTCTTGGATTTGGAAGGAGCAACTACATGAAAAAAGAAAGACATAGTCTGTAACCAATGCTCCTTAAGATTAACACAAAATGATTGAGCAGAAAGTTGTCACAGTACAAGTAGCAAATTGAAAGCACAGTGCATAACTATTGAGGACAGTATCTATGTAACCTCCGACTTCTTCATCCTTGCTCTAACATTAGTGGGAGTTTAAGGAACAAATTCTACGAGCACTATGGACTTCTATTACAGTCGACTATGACAGTACACCACTCTTATTCTTCTTCTTCTCTCTTGTTTAGGAAAATTGGTACGTTATCTTATGCAAGCCGGCATAATGCCAGCGCAGTGAACTTGCACCCGAGAAAAACAGACGCACACCATGGTGAGTGAGACAGACTTGCGTTACTGTACCGGTCCAATACATGCAGGTGGTGAAGCTCTTACTTTTCTATTACGGGTGGCACTGAGAATACTCTGTTAAAAGGGCTACTGCTTAATTAATTTAGCTTTCACCCTACAGTGCAAATGAGTATTAGAAAAGGAAAATGAAGAAGCTAAATTATCTGATTATCTATCACTTCACATGGGATGTATTTGATGACATATGGGATGACTTTAGGTGCTTTGCTTATTATTGAGTGAACAGTGATACCCCCACACATGAATGACGTACTACTACTAAACTAAAGTTATTAAGGGAGGTAGGGAGTGCCCACCGTAATAACTGGATATATGCTGTGCTTGCAGTTGCAATACAAACTACTGCTACTATTCATGGTAGTCTTTGGACAACGTTACAACTTCTTTTCCTTGCCTTTCCTACACTGGAACGGACGTGCGGGTGCGGTGTTACATGCTCTTCAAAGTAACACTTAGTTCATCCAGTGACCGTCTACTGTCTCTAGATTCACATATGCTATCTAAGAGTCAGATAGTACCATGAATGATCCAGGCATCCATCCATTCAAAGTATATTGCACACATACAGTTTCTGTCTCACCCACCCAGGCTGTTCTCCTTCCACCCATCCTTGCTTCATCATTCACCCAGCCATGCACCATACCATTTTCTTACCTTCCCAGCCACCTCGGGGACCAAGCAAACACATATCATTCTTCTTTGCCAGTCATCATTACATTTCTCGTGCTTCCACACTTACTTACACCCTTCTTTCGCTTTTCGTTCATCCCATCCATCAAGTTCACCTCAGATCTGATTGGGATTCTTCTCGCCAAAAACTTCACAGCTAAGTCGAAGTACATTTAGAGGAGGCTACTACCTGCTTTTTTTATAATACACCCGTGCAGAAAGCACACTCTGCAGTCTTCAATCTCAATGACTAAGGAATGTATAGCTTACCTCTGCCCGCCACCACCGTGTGAACCCTCACAGGCATGTCCTTTTCCGGCACTTGCACCGCCTCCTCCCCAGAGTTGTCCTCCTCGTCCAATGCCACCACCTCCGCGCTGGCCCCGTCTCCAGATGTTCCACCTACAAAGTACATTTAATAATGTTAGAATACACCACTCACTACTATATAATATTTGGTCTAGGAGGAAGAAAGAAATGTGAAAAAAAGTGTACAATTTAATAATTTTTGACTGTGTACTCTAGAGTAAAAATGTCCCTTTTTCCAGGGAAGGCTGTTGTCTTGCTGCACTTTTTGGCACAACTGATGAATGTTTGCTTTTTACTTTTTAACACGCACCACTTTTTCTCCTAACAGACAGAACCTTGACTTCTAAGAACACGAGCAGGATCAAGTTCAAACCAGGTGAGAGCTCGGCTCGACCACAAGAAATGTGTCCAATTAATCGTCAGCACTAAGCACTTTTCCATTTTCAGTTACACGTTCACTTTTATGACAAACTTGAATTTAATAAATGTGTTTACTTTTAATAAAGCTTTTAAACTTAAATAGACTCTGTGGTTTTTGGTCCTCCAGACTAGAGTGGATGAGCTAAAGGTTTTCGAATTTTTGCAAGCATGAGTCCGTGCCTCTGCCATCGGTGACTTTGGGAGCTAAATGACTCTGCCACACTATCTAGTCAGTAAGGAGATTGGGGGTTCAACTACAAAGTCTGTTATCACTGAGGTATGTGGAAAGTCTAACAGTTACAGCACCTATTATAATTGATAAGCTAAGCGATGCATTATTTAGTGTCCATAGTTCTGTTTGTGCAGATTTGTCCCTGCAACAGTAGTAGAATGGATTGTCCTATCCAAACCAAAAGTAAAGTAGTATCTTATTATTTCTTGGTGGTGGTCATTCACCTTTTTATTGTTGGCAATGGTCAAAGCATAAACATTTAGAATACTTGAAAAGACATTATGGACAATCCCAGAGGACTACACTCAGTGCATAGAGCTATTGCTGACTAGAATGGGAGTCCAATGGAAATGCCAAATGTGCAATCTTAGTTAGCTACACAGACAGACTAATAAGAATAATCTAGTAATACCACACGGAGTCATAGGGATAAGAATTTAGATCCTGTCTACAAGAAGATCAAAGACGATTTAGAAAAAATCGAATGAGGAACGCTAGGAAAAAATAAGTACTCTATATTAAAATTAAAACTTACTGGGGCCAGCAAAGGAGCCCTCGACTGCCCGGTCCTGGTCTGCATCGACAACAGCACCCTCCTCCTCCTCCTCCTGTGTCCTCCTCTTGCCCCTGGGGGAAGCTGATGTACAACATGAAAGAAAGAAAAACAGAAAACATGGATGATATTTATTTCTCAACCAAATCAAACATTTAAAAAAGAACTAACAAAGTAACAAAATATTTTTGCGAAATAGCAAATAGGGAACGACTCCACGGGATATATTATTGACCAATCTCATGTGGTCGACTACGTCATTACTTTAGTATTGCTTGATTTGCGGACCGTCGAATTGGAAACTACCCTATGTAACTCACTAAACAAAGTACTAAAAAGGTTTGCCTAGGATTGGCAGGCAGCAGTCCGCAGCACGCAAAGTGACAGCCAAAGTCCATCGTGATTGAAGATCAGCGACAACACTAAAGTTTCCTACTACATTCACCAGTCATTAAAATACTCAAACTATTAATCCACCACCACTATTTCTTCTTATCGCCATGTGTACAAAGGAAGGACTGGACTTGAGTCTGTAGGGGCTGATTTATAAGGCCCTTGCGGCTCTTTTGCTCCATTGTTGCGTGACTTTTGTGACGCAGCGACAGCACAAAAGAGGCGCAATGGTGCGGCGTATATTAACAACGTGACGCATCTGGGAGATGCATCACGTTGTAAAGCCCTGCGCCAATAGGGGTGTTCCGGCGCAAGGGAGGGCGTTCCTGCGCAGGAACGCATCCTAAAAGTGGCTGAGGGAAATCTACAAGATTTCAATCAGTCACTTTGAGGACAATGATGCGTGACTCAAACCCTGCGCCTGCTTGAAGCAGACGTACGGCTTGACGCAGCATTGGGGAGATAGGGCACCCCAGAGAATTGATGGAGCTGCACCATCGTTGCGACGCAACTCCAGCAATGCGCCACCTTTACGGCACAGATGCGTAACGCTTTGGTGACGTTTTGGGCCCATGGCGCGCCGCATTGTAATACGGCGCACCATGGGTGATGGTGGCGTGACGCACAATTACTGGCGCATCCCTGCAACTTTGCAGGGATGCGCCGGTAATTAAAAATCTGAACCTTAGTGTGTAGCATTGCGCAGTTCTTTCAACTACACTCATACATAATTTCACAGGCCAATGAAATGAACACAAAATCTAAAACAAATAAGCATAGTAGCAACACTACTGAGAAGGAGAGCAGTGTACCTGAAATGCACAGAAGATTTTGAAATAAAATGTACCTACAATGTAATGAGCAGCATTATTGCTCTTGGTAAAAAACAAAAATTTGCAATATAATAACACAGCAGGAGAAAACATAGTAGTAAAGACATAGCTACTACTACTCACCAAGCCCGGGGATCTCAAGGCCAAGGAGGTCGAGCAGATCTCGCTCACGGGTCAGGACATCCGTCCAGCGGTGGGTGGCCTGGTTGTAGGTGCGCCAGACCCGAGAGTGGTGGTAAATGGCCTGGCACACCTTCTCCCACCGCTTCCGGCGCTCCCGGGCCCCGTACCCGGCACTGATCTTGCCGCCTCCCATGATGGTCCTGGGGAGGCGGCGCTGAACATAAAAAATGAGTTGGGCCACCTCCTCCGGGGTAAAGATCTCCCGTGGCATCACTAGCTCCCCCCTCAAACGCCCGCACGGGAGCCGGACACGGGGTGCGGGACCCTTCCCCTTCTCGGGATGCTTCCCGGCTCCCTTCACCATGGTCTGGGCGGAAAGGAATAAAGAAAATAGAATAGGGAAGAGAAGAAAAGAAAAGAGTTTACAAAAGTAGTTTAAAATTAACCAAAAGTAGCAGTAAACACAAAAATATAGGGCTAGAAAAATAGAGGGATAGATAATAAGTAAAATAGATAAAAAAAAACTTCAAACAAGCAAAGGATGGCAGAGATTGACAGAGGATACAAAGACCATGCCCAGAACCATAGCAATGAATGAGAAACAAGATGGCCGCGCCCGTTCACGACCGCGCGGGTAAGTTCGCGCGAGATTTTCCTTGCGAACACGCGCGAGACTGTACTGGCAAACCGCGGACTTTGCGAGATTACACTTCGCGCCCGGAAACGGAAATACGTCAGGCAAACAAGATGGCTGCGCCCTTGAACGACCGCGAGGGTAACTTCGCGTCTTGCGCTACGAGCGGCTCGCAAAAACGCACAAAACCTTGCCAACTAACACGCCGCAAAAAAAACAAATTGCATATTCGCACGAATTTGCGGCTTCCGAATCCGATCTTGCGCGTGTTCGCACCCCGCGAACCCCGCGAAATTGCAGAAAAACGAGTTTTTCAAAAGTGAAAGCACTCGGCAGGGGCAAGAGTTCAAACTCATCATTAGTAACAATTCCCGGTAGTGCTTCCTGACTGGGGCCCCTCCAGAATTCAGTTGCTAGTTGCAACAATTGTATGACCCTGCTCTGACCCTCACAGCAGGCTCATACAATAGCTACAAGTAGGCCACAAAGAAGGTCCTGGGGAAAAAAAATGCACTGCAACAGAAAGCAAAATTACAGATAAGGAAGCAGGTGCCAGACTGGAATTTTAAAACAGTGACACATTAATAAACTAACCCCAAATTAATTCATCTGAGTTGAAGCAGGGATGGTGTGCTTGCTTTCCCCCCCCATAATCTACAGTAATGATGAACCAGAGGGTGGCATTGATGTAACAGAGGGTTGCAGTGGTGAAACAGAGGGTGCTGGGAACCTGTGATGATGAACCAGACGTAGAAACAACATAATTCGCGACCGTTGCGCGACGAAATGTAAGTTCGCAATTGCGAACTGGTACGAAACCCTCGCGAACTGGCAGAAATCCTTGCGAACACAAAAAAAAAAAAAAATCCGCAAATTCGCAAGAATTCGCGGATTTTGCGGATTGCGAGTTCAAAAATCCGCAAATTCGCGAACGCGAGATCCGCAAAATTCGCCCATGCTTACCTCCTTCAAGCTGGCCACCCGGAAACACCACCAGCTGATCCGCGCCGCCAAGAAAACAGCATTCAAGGACAGGTTGGACAACAACGCACACAACTGCAAGGAACTCTTCAACATCGTGAAAGAGCTTTCCAACCCCAGCGCAGGAAACAACGACATCACCCCTTCGCAAGACCTCTGCAACTCCCTGGCTTCATACTTCCACAACAAGATCGCGGACATACATAACAGCTTCAACAACCAACCAACGCACACCATGACCGAACAACCACCCCCCACCACCACCCTCCACGCCTGGACCCCGATCAGCACCGAAGACACCATCCGCACGATGAACTCCATCCACTCCGGATCACCGACCGACCCCTGCCCTCACCACGTCTTCAACAAGGCCGACGCTGTCATCGCACCCCACCTGCGAGACATCATCAACACATCCTTCGACACCACCATCTTCCCTGAGAGCTGGAAACACGCCGAACTCAGCGCTCTACTCAAGAAACCAACAGCGGACCCCACCGACCTCAAGAACTACCGCCCCATCTCACTCCTCCCGTTTCCAGCCAAAGTCATCGAGAAGACCGTCAACAAGCAGATGGCCGCCTTCCTCGAGACGAACGGATCCCTCGACCCCTCACAGTCCGGCTTCCGAGCCAATCACAGCACCGAAACCGCCCTCATCGCCGCCACCGATGACATCCGAGCCCTGATGGACAATGGAGAAACAGCGACCCTCATCCTCCTAGACCTCTCCGCGGCATTCGACACGGTCTGCCACCGCACCCTAGTACGGCGCCTCAGCAACATCGGAATCCAGGACAAGGCGCTGGAATGGATCATCTCCTTCCTCGACGGAAGAACACAGAGAGTCCGCCTACCACCGTACAAGTCAGAGGCCTCCGAAGTCATCTGTGGCGTCCCTCAAGGATCATCTCTGAGCCCCACCCTCTTCAACGTCTACATGAGCCCCCTCGCGGCCATCGTACGCAAACACAACCTCAGCATAATCTCCTACGCCGACGACACCCAGCTGATCCTCTCCCTGACCAACGACCCCACCGCCGCCAGAGCCAACCTGCACGAAGGGATGAAAGAGGTAGCCGAGTGGATGACGACCAGCCGCCTGAAACTGAACTCGGACAAGACGGAGGTCCTCATCCTGGGCCCCTCACCCTCCGCCTGGGACGACTCCTGGTGGCCTCCCGCCCTGGGCACCGCACCCAAACCGACAGACCATGCACGCAACCTGGGCTTCATCCTGGACTCCTCCCTCTCCATGACCAGGCAAGTCAACAACGTCTCCTCGGCGTGCTTCAACATCCTGCGCATGCTACGGAAGATCTTCTGGTGGATCCCCACCGAGACCAGGAAGATCGTCACCCAGGCCCTCGTCACCAGCCGACTGGACTACGGCAACGCCCTCTACGCCGGGACCACCGCCAAGCTCCAGAAGAGACTCCAGCGGATCCAGAACGCCTCAGCCAGACTCATCCTCGACATCCCACGAACCAGTCACATCTCCGGACATCTGAGAGACCTTCACTGGCTCCCCGTCAACAAAAGAATCACCTTCCGCCTCCTCACCCACGCACACAAAGCCCTACACGACCAAGGCCCGAGCTACCTCAACAGCCGAGTCAACTTCTACGCTCCCAAACGCCACCTCCGTTCAGCCAACCACGCCCTCGCCGCCGTCCCCCGCATCCGAAGAGCGACTACAGGAGGAAGGTCCTTCTCCTACCTGGCTGCCAAGACCTGGAACACCCTCCCGACCGACCTGCGCCTGACCCAAGACCACCTCTCCTTCAGGAAGAAGCTGAAGACCTGGCTGTTCGAGCAGTAGCGCCCCCCCCCCCCCCCCCCAGCGCCTTGAGACCCTACGGGTATGTAGCGCGCTTTACAAGTGTCATTGATTGATTGATTGAGCCCAACTAACTACAACGTGGGAATTTCAATGGTTTTATGTCAGTAAACTTTCCAGCTAACTATAACTGGTGTGAAACTTATGGTTTTTTCAGTGAATGTAATAGGTTTTTTAAATGCTAATTCCTAACTATAACTGGTGTGAAACCTATGGTTTTTTCAGTGAATTTCAAAGGTTTTTTAAATGCTAATTCCTAACTATAACTGGTGTGAAACCTTTTTTTTTCATTGAATTTCATAGGTTTTTTAATAGCAAATTTCTATATCTATGAATTGTAATATGTTTTATAATGAATCCTATAATGTATATTTATGTAATACTATTTTTTTTATGTATATTGTTCATATTTTTTTTTTTGCCCTGGAGCGCTCCCTGTGCGTGTCCCGGTGAGCGCACCGGAAAGCGCAGTCTTGCGGCGCGCCCCAGGGCGCGTACTGGTGAGTGTCACGTTAGCGATTTTTCCGCGAACAAAAACATCATCGTGACAAATTGCGTAGCCGCGTCCGAGTGATACGCACGGCGTAAACGCACCGGAAGCACTCGAGGGCATACGATCACGCAACGTAAGCCCGGGGGCGCGTAACGTAAGCGCGTCGGATCATGTGACCTAAAAATAACACTTTTTATTGGTGCAGGACAGTTTTGGTTTCCAAATGATGAAAGCTATGGGCATGTGACCTTCCAAATGATGAAAGACCCCACCTTTTTTCCTCATTCTCACTTTGTACTTTGAGTGAAGAAGACCTGTTGAAAGACCTCTCTGTACTTTTTTGGACTGAAAAATGGCTTCAGTAGCAGCAGGAGCATCTCAGCCACCACCACCACCACCACCACCACCAAGAGGACCACCACAACACCACACTGGTGGAGATGAAGAAGAGGAAGAGGAGGAGGAGGAAGAGGAGGGGAGGAGGACATTCCTGCCAGAAGACAATACCCCATATAGGCCAAAGCCACACATTGTATGGGAGTTTTTTTCCATCCCAAGTGGCCAAAAAAAGGTGAATGCGCCAAAGGTAACTTGCCTAATCTGTAACATGGAACTTTCAAGGGAGAACCCTAACAAAAAATACTCATTTGGCAATAACACCATGATTCGTCACATGCAGCGCAAGCATCCCAACAACTATGCTGCGGCAGAGGTGAGAGAACTAGCTCGTAATCCTCCCCAATCTTCACCCAGCACCTCAAAGAGAAAGCAACCCACCCCATCGGGACCAGAGACAAGAGAGATGGTCCCAAACATTCAACCCCAGTTTGGGAAATACAAGATCACTTGTATTTTTTGTGGGAAAACCATCACCTATGGTGAGCATAGCATAAAGCTCATCAACCGTGCTGGTGACAACCACAAATGCCCCAAAAATCCATAATTTTTTCCTGGTTTTTTTTGTGCTCCAGTTGAGCCGTTTTCAATTCCTTGTTTTTTGTTTCTCCCCATAAAAATAACAAAAAAAATATAAAATAGTTCATAAAAGCCAAAAAAAGTACAAAATGTTCAAAAAAAATAAAAAAAATATAAAACAACAAAAAGAAGAAAAAAACCAGTTATTTTCAGAACTACCTCCAATTTATAAAAAAAGGCTACATTTAAAAAAAACTCTGTCATTCTTTTTTCCCCATGGTACGCTCCCCATTTCGCTCCCCGGTGCGCGTACCGGGCGCTCCCCCCGCGCAAATTGGAAAAAAAAATGTTTTGCCCCGCGGGGCCCTTTTATGGCCCCCACATCAAACCTAGGGGGTCGGGGGGGTCTATCCTGCCCCCTTTTGGTCATTCCCCTCTTTGTTTTTGCCACCTCTTGTGTCTCGATCCTACTGAGACACAAGATGGTGGCTGCTCCGTACTGTTTGGAATGTTTACAGACACCCGAGAGCCAATCAGCTTTCCGCGCGCAAACTCGCGTAGCGCGCTGGTTCGCGCCCCGGTGCGCGTACCGGGGTGCGCTAATAGATATATATATTTTTGAACCTAAATTACTCAAAATCCACTGGAGCACATATCTTGAGAAATAGCAAAGGCACATCGGGCTACCAGTCCCTACATTTTAGCCAAGTTTCGTGGAAATCCATTCAGCCGTTCGGGCTAAAAGTGAGGTGGACCGCCCTATGGAAATTAACATGGGGAAAACATATTTTGGGACCCCCCTTTTTTCTCGGCCTCTGCTTGACGAATACCTCCCAAACTTTCAGGCAAGGACCGGAGCACCGCGAGGCAAATTTGAGAAAATTTTCAGGCAGATTCCTCAACCGGCGCCAAAGTTGTTCCCAATAGAATGTTGCGATTTCCCTATTGAAAATAATCCTAACTATAACTACATACTGACGACCGCCAGTAGGTAATATATATAGATATAGGTATAGATATAGATATATATATATAAGTGATGCATAAATTATACAAAAAACTAAAAATAATAAATATATATACATATATCACCAACTAGCGGTCGCCAGTAGGTAGTTATAGTTAGGACCTAGTTTCCATAGGAAATCCACAACATTCTATTTGGAATAACTTTGGCGCTGGTGGACGAATCTTTGCGAAATTCTCCAAGAAAATGGCCTGCTCCGCTCCGGGGGTGATTCATCAAGTGGGGGCCGAGAAACAAGGGGGGTCCCAAAACGTGTTTTCCCATGCAATTTTACATAGGACCTTTAGCCAGGGCTACAGCCCTAACGGCTGAACGGAATTGCAACAAATTTGGCAAAAAGGTAGAGTTTGGTTCGCAGATTGTGCTTTTTGTTAAATGGTGTAAATCCATTCAGTAGTTCCTGAGAAAATCATAAGTAAAATCATAGTGATATCTAGAGACGAAATACCGTACGGGTATGGTAAGTGTACCAAAAAAAGTACAATTACGAACACGAGCTACATGCTGATTGGCTGTCAACTGTCTGTCAACACTCCAAACCAGGAAGTGTGGCAGCCATCTTTTGGCTAGGTAGAACCGAGTCACAAGATAGCAGTGAAAGAATTGTAAAAAACATGCAAAGTGGGCAGGGTACAAACATCCTGACCCCCTAGGCCTGCTCAGGGGGTCCCACATGGATCGTTAGGCCCCAAAACATTTTTTACAAAAAAATCGCGGGGTACGCGTATGGTAAGAATTTTGGGAGAAAAAAACCCCGAAGCCCGCTTTATTGTTAATTAGCCCCCGGGGGTCCAAATATCAGGGGCATTTTTTTTTCATAATGGGGGACTCAGAGGGGTTCCCCTGCTTCGGGGATCGCCATCCCCCAGGGTTTTACCTATATGTATGCAGGGGGCTCATGGCTGTGTGTGGGGGGTTTCAAGGCCCCCCACATGCCCCGGGACCGCCACCTCCCTGGGGCTCTAATATAGAAAATAGGGGGGACGGACCACCCAGCCCCGGGGACCACCAACCCTCGGGGCTTTTGAATGTTGGGAGGGGGGCTGCGTGGCCCTCTTCCTGGAGCCTTTGATGGCCCTGGCGAC
Source organism: Lissotriton vulgaris (assembly GCF_964263255.1). Lineage (NCBI taxonomy): Eukaryota > Metazoa > Chordata > Amphibia > Caudata > Salamandridae > Lissotriton > Lissotriton vulgaris. Next base: position 30,023 of record NW_028244011.1, read on the forward strand.
CACCACCTTTCAGGGCCGGCTTCTGCAGTGTCCCGGGGTGCCTACAGTGCCGCCTTCTGCAGTGCCCGGGGTGACAAAAAGCAATGCCGGCTCCCGAAGAACGCGGGGAGCTGGGTGGGACCTTGGGGGCATTGGGGCTCAAAAAAACAGTTCTTTTCAGAACTAACTTAACTGGTTTAAAAAAGAGCTGTATTTCTATGATCGTATGTAAAACTTTCCATTTTTTTCTGCACCAGTTGTACTCTCTACGCATGCGCAGCCTCATTTCCAAGCCCACGCTTCTTTCTTTTTTTTCAAGTTCGCCAAGAAAACCTCTCCTCATTTCAGGTATTAAATTTGCCGCTTTCTATGTTGTAGTCCATCCAGAGAAAATATAACTTATTGTACAGCCAGTACTTTTCAACCCTACTCTCAAACATCTTACTATAGTAGTTCAAATTTTAAATATTATTTTTGTTGTGGACCATCACCCCCCCCCAAAAAAAAACCAAGTATATTGTTTTTTTAATTAACTTTTATTAAAACAACAATAACTGTAAACGTAATATAAAGATAATATAATAAACAACTAGAAAAATAACTTTAATAAAACAGTATTATAAACAAATTGTGATATGGACTCCAAAAGACGTAGGATAGGTAATCTGCAAAATAAAAAAGAAAATTAGAGTTTAAAATTATGTAGATGTGACTAAATAAGGTGAATCATTACAAGTGAAGATAACACTATGATTTTATGTGTGCAGTGTGCCTAGTACATTTCACTTCTGTTATAGTCCCGCGTTCAAGTGGTGTCTATATGGAAGTGCGTACTGCGTTACTGACACAAAAGGAATTGTAAATACGCTGATTTATTTCTAATGAATTGCAATGGAGGCTTTGTATATCTAGGCTCCCAATGTTAAGTGTATGTGTAATTGATTTCCATGATTGGATTATTTGGTTTACTGTCAGTCCCCAGTAAAGTGCACGAGGCGTGCCTGGGCTTGCAGATACAAATGCTGCTAGTGGGCCTGCAGCGCTGGTTGCGCCACCCACACAAGCGGCCTCGTAAGATATGTCTCGGGTCCGCCATTGCTGACCCTGCGTACGGTCTCGTACTGTCACGCTGACTGCGCAAGTGCCCACACTTGCCAGTCCCGTAACCTTCTCTCACCTTCATATCAGTCACCCCTATGGTAGGCCCACGGGCAGAGTTGTGACTCGGGTGCCTTCACCCCCTCCCAGGTCGTGACAGCTCGGAGCCTGGTCGCTCCGCCGTAGAGAGCCCCGCTCATCCATGAGTCGCTCTCCGCTTCAGTGCCGGGCCGCCTGCTCTCCTGTCACCTCGCCGCTATCGAAGCGCGCTGTGTGCCTCTCATCTTCTCCAGCCGGAATCTGCACGGAGAACATTTCATAGCCTCGGACGGTCCGTACGTCGTAACGTACCCGACTGTCTCACTTTGCGCTCCTGCATACCAAGGCTCGTGCCGCACCTCAAGAAATGCCTCCCCGTACAGTGGTACCGGAAGCCTGGTGCTGCACCCATCTGCCCGAGAACGCGACGCCCCTCACAGATCCATGAGTACAACTTGGCACGTCTCGCAGGCCTGAACGGCGCCTCACCCCGTGAGCTGCATCGATCCGGGATCACCGCAACCCTCCACAGACTAGCTCCCCCGCCTCTCTCCTCGAGGGGGACCGAGCCGGAGAGATCCTCTGGAGAACCATCGGCCTCGTCCAGGGTCTGCCCTCACCAGTAGCCACGCCTGAAACACCTCAGACTTCACCCAGCAAGGTACACCTGAACTCCGTCTCGAGTTCATATCGGATGCAGGGTCCGAAACGTTCTTATTTCCCTGTCATCGTGCCTTGCTGAAACAAAGAACATTTAAAGACTAAGCTTGCCTATTGTAATCTGGTGACCTCAACTCACTAAACGTTATTTGGTCTTGTGATAATCCTGCTTGAATCTATCTTTTATATAAAGTATACGTATTTTTGATACAATCATACGACTGGTGTCCATTTGTGGTGGGTCAATGGGTTTACTGTGTGTGATCATGAATGCTTAACTTACTATCGCCCTGAGGATTAGCCTTGTCTGCTCGCGCCACACTATCTAGAGGGTGAGCAGGGGTTATTCGAAGGAGTAGGTTCCCTTGCCCTGACGTGGAGCTGAGGTTCCTTGCTTACACAAGTGCATACCTGTACCAACCAGAGACCTCCGGTTCCAACATTGGTGGCAGCGGTGGGATTTTCGGATTTGCATTTATGATTCATATACAGTGAATTACTGATCACCACGTAGCGAGAGCAGACCAATAACGCGACCAGATTACCTTCTTGCCGAGAGATCTCCAATCTCAAAAACCATGCCTGGTTCACTTCCCTCAAGAGCACTCTCTGGTATCTCTGGAATGGACGATGTTGACTGGGAAGGGCTGGACGAGTGCAAAGCCGAGCATTTGAGGGCCCTATGCGAAAAGTTCTGACTTTCCCAAGCAAACTGCAAAACCAGAGCCCAGCGCATCACGGCACTGAGAGCCTGGAAAGAATCCAGAATGCCAGAAAATCAGGTGGAAGTGGATCCACCCGATAGCCTCATCGAGGTGCAGGGAGGCCCGTCGGCCAAAGAGCTGGCAGACAAGGCCGGAACCAGAGCGCATGAAGTGGAGATGGCCAGATTGAAAGGTCAGATGGCCATGGAGGAGAAAATGCTCCAGCTGGAGCATGAGATACGCCTGAAAGAATTGGAGCTGAAAGCAAAGAGCTTGGACGCAGCTCCTGGTGGCAGCACAACGCCAGCCCAGGTAGAGTCAAGGGTCTACGTACCGAAAGATGTGGTGAAGGAGTACTTTAAGGGAGATGACATAGGGCAGTGGTTCCGGGCCTACGAGGTAGCCATGTCTTCCCACCGGGTCCCTGAGAAAGATTGGGGAGCGGGGTTGTGGGGGCAGTTCCTGACCGAGGGGCGGGATACCCTGCTAGATCTTCCTTCTGAAGAGTCCATCTCCTACCCACACATGAAAGATGCCCTGATGAATCGATTTGGGTTAACTCCTGAAAAGTACCGACAGCGGTTTAGGAAGTGTGTAAAGATTCAAGGGGGTACGTATGTGGAGTATGTGACCTTTTTCTGCAGAGCACTGGATGGTTGAGTGAAGGGCCGTAAGGTAAATGATTTTCAAGGACTGCTTGATTTGATGGAATGGGAGCACTTGTTGGAAAATTGTTTTCCTGCGTTACGCCAGCACCTGATCGATAGCAAGCGGTCCAACCCGAGGAAGCTTGCTGAGGAAGCGGACCGCTGGATCAGCACCAGGGTCCACAAGGGTCCAGTGGGAGACTCAGCCAAAGGTGGGCAGGGTCCCCAGCAGAAGAGTGGGGGGGGACAAGGGAAAACAGAAAGGATTCTACAAAGGTCCCCAAAGTAATCCCCAAGGGAACCAAGGGAAAGGTTCCCAGCCTCCTCCACCCCCGAAATCAACCGGGGCCCGACAGGTAAACCTGTTCAAAGAGGGCCCATCACCTGTTTTAGGTGTGGCGGCCTGTTCGCAAAACCCGCACCCACTGGTGCTCTACCCCGGCAACTAGCTAATGTTAACTTTGGGGAGGAAGTAGCCGTCCCAATGGGTGGGGATCCCGTTCAGATGACACTAGTCTCGCTAGGAGACAGTGAGAGGGTCCCCGAGAACTACCTACCCAGTAACACTAAGAAATATGGGCAGGTAGTGACCATCAACGGTAAGAAGGCGGAGGCTCTTCGAGATACAGGAGCCAGTGTGACTGCAGTGAGGCAGCACCTGGTGTCTCAAGAGCAGGTAGTACCGCACGCCTACTGTAAGGTTATTAATGGTGACAATTCTGAGAGCCAGTGTCCGATGGCTCAGGTTCCCTTTGAGTGGGGGGGGGGTCTCAGGTACTCTGCAAGTTGTTGTGAGGACCTCCATGCCGGTAGATTGTCTGCTAGGGAACGATTTGGAGAACTCCCCTTGGCGGTGGAGAAAACGACTCATCTACGGATGGTGGGTCTACCCGACTGGGCGTGCGTGACCACGCGGTCTATGGCAGCCAGTAGGGGTGTTGAAGAGGTCCTGGAGCCTGAAGGAGAGGCTCTGGAACCGGCCTTAGAGAGGAGGCACAGGGGGCGTGGACAGCCGCCCCCGAAGTTCCCACAGCCCAGGAGGAGGCAGACCTCGAGGGGGATGCCCTGGAGCCTACCGGGGAACAGATCGCTGAACTGGGAGACTTGCCTGAGCTGACCCATTGGCAGCAAGAAGGGGGTCCCTCCAGGGAGGAATTCTGTGAGGAGCAGAAAGCGTGCCCTTCTCTCGTGGGTATGCGGCAGTAGGCTGCAGACCAGGCCAATGGTGTTCGGTCCGGAAAACACTTGTTCTACTGGGAGAACGATCTCCTGTATTCAGAGCCTAAGGCTGCTGAACCTGCGTCAGCCCGTGTTCTGGTGGTACCCCAGAAGTTCAGAGCCTTCCTACTGGGTTTGGCTCACGATGTGCCCTTAGCAGGACATCTGGGTAAGGACAAGACCTGTGACAGGCTTGTCACCCACTTTTACTGTCCCCAGATGCACCGGAGCTCAGACGCTCACTGCAGGACTTGCCAGACTTGCCAGGCAAGTGGTAAGTGCGGAGGGAAGAACAAGGCTCCCCTCCAACCATTCCCCGTCGTCAGTACCCCATTCCAGCGAGTGGGAATTTACATTGTGGGACCTCTGGACCCCAAGACAGCCATGGGCAACAGGTTCATCCTGGTCTTGGTGGACCATGCCACCCATTACCCTGAAGCCATCCCTCTGCGTACAGTGACGGCCCCCGTGGTGGGACGAGCACTGATGGGAATTTTCTCACGAGTAGGATTCCCTCTAGAGGTGGTGTCTGACAGGGGCACCAACTTCATATCGAAATATATGAAGTCCCTTTGGCAAGAGTGTGGTGTAACGTACAAGTTCACCACCCCTTACCACCCCGAAGGAAACGGGTTGGTTGAGAGATTCAACCGAACCCTGAAAGGCATGATTATGGGCTTAGAAGGACCAATGAGGTGTAAGTGGGACGTCCTCTTACCATGCCTACTGTTTGCGTACCCAGAGGTGCCACAGAAGTGGCTCGGGTTCAGTCCCTTCAAGCTTCTGTACGGTCACCCGGTCCGAGGAAGGCTGGGAGCAATCTCCCAGGAAACCTCCCCAGAATGTATATAGCTACATGCTGGCCTTCCGAAACCAGACCAGGCGATTCAGGCAACTTGCTGAGGCAAACCTGGAAGCCAGCCAGGAAGAGATAAAGCGGTGGTACGACCAGAATGCCACTCTGGTAGAAATTTAGCCTGGACAAAAGGTGTGGGCCTTGGCCCCAGGGGAGCCCTGTGCACTTCAGGATAAGTGGACGGGTCCATTTGAGGTTGTGGAGTGCAAGAGTCCTGTCACCTACCTGGTGAACTTGCAAACTCCCAGGAACCCTTTGAGGGTCCTACATGTTAACCGCCTTAAGCCCCACTTGGAGAGGTCCGAAGTGGGCATGCTGTTGGCAACCGATGACGGAATGGAGGAGGAGACCGAGCCTCTTCCGGACCTCTTGGTGGCCTCCGAGCGAGATGGGTCAGTAGTTGGAGTTAACCTCTCACCCTCCCTGACCCCTGAGCAGCAGAGTGATTGCATCCAGCTGCTGGGGCACTTCTCTGATTAAGGGTGTCACAGATTGGTGCGTCCATGATGTGGACACAGGAGATAGCTTACCGGTGAAGCACAAGGCTTACCGCGTGACTTACAGGGTACGAGCCTGCATCAAGGAGGAAGTCTCAAAGATGTTTGCTCTTGGGGTGATTGAGTCCTCCAGCAGTCCTTGGGCCAGCCCAGTGGTCTTGGTCCCGAAGGCTGCGGCGCCGGGAGCCACACCCGAACTCCGGTTCTGTGTGGACTATCGAGGACTCAATTCGCGCACCCCATCCCCAGAGCTGATGAGCTCATCGATCGGTTGGGAGCTGCTCGGTACCTCAGTACGTTTGACTTAACGTCTGGGTACTGGCAGATTGCCTTAACTGAAGGGGCCAAAGAGAGGTCAGCGTTTTCAACCCCAGATGGGCACTACCAATTCCGGGTCATGCCCTTCGGGATGAAAAACGCCCCTGCCACCTTCCAGAGGTTGGTCAACCAGGTGTTGGTCGGACTGGACGCGTTCAGTGCCGCCTACCTGGACCACATTGCAGTGTTCAGCGGAACGTGGAAAGAACACTTGCGACACCTTTGGGAAGTGTTGGCGGCTCGGCGCAAGGCAGGCGTCATGATCAAGGCAAGCAAGTGCCTGATCGGGCAGGGTTCGGTGGTGTATTTGGGACACCAAGTTGGGAGCGGCCAGGTGGCGCCCCTTCAACCCAAAATTCAGACCATCCTTGCTTGGGAAGCCCCCAAACCCAAAGGGAGGTGAGGGCCTTCCTCGGACTCACTGGGTACTACAGGAGGTTCGTCAAGGGATACGACACCATCGTTACCCCCTTGACAGAGCTGACTTCGAACAAGCAGCCCCGGAAAGTGATCTGGACCGACGCCTGTCAGGTAGCATTCGACACCCTGAAGAAGGCCATGTGCACGGCGCTCGTGCTCCTGGCTCCTGATTTCTCCAAAGAGTTCTTAGTGCAGATAGACGACGCTTCAGAGCATGGGATAGGGGCTGTCCTTTCACAGACGACTGAGGAGGGCTGGCATCACCCTGTGGCCTTCATCAGTCGAAGGTTACTTCCACGGGAACAGAAGTGGAGTGCGATTGAGCGAGATGCTTTTGTTGTGGTCTGGGCCCTGAAGAAGCTAATACCCTACTTGTTTGGGTCTCACTTCCGAGTTCAGACGGACCACAGGCCCCTCAGATGGTTGATGCAAATGAGGGGTGAAACCCCAAAACTGTTGAGGTGGTCCATTTCTCTACAGAGTATGAACTTTACGGTGGAACACTGCCCTGGCATAGACCACTCCAATGCTGATGGTCTGTCAATGTTTTTCAGCATTAGTGATGAGGAACTCCCTGGGGTAGGGTAGTTCTCCTCACCTTTCAGCTGGAGGGGACACGTGTTAGACCTGGCACCTTGGCGTGAGTTTCCCTTCCACTTTTTGCTGATGTGCCTCAGATGTTTTGCTGGTGTTCGATGCGCAGGGCACTGCGCCACGGCCAATCCGTGCCGCAGCGCAAGTGCTCCCAATGTAAAGTGTATGTGTAATTGATTTCCACGATTGGATTATTTGGTTTACTGTCAGTCCCCAGTAAAGTGCACGAGGCGTGCCGGGGCTTGTAGATAATAATGCTGCTAGTGGGCCTGCAGCGCTGGTTGCGCCACCCACACAAGCGGCCTCGTAAGATATGTCTCGGTTCCGCCATTTCTGACTCCGCGTACGGTCTCGTACTGTCACGCTGACTGCGCAAGTGCCCACACTTGCCAGTCATGTAACCTTCCCTCACCTTCATATCAGTCACCCCTATGGTAGGCCCACGGGCAGGGTGCATTGTAAGCGTAAGGAAGGACAAGCCTAGAGAGTGGCATGTCCTAGTAGTGAATTACCGCCCTTTCTCGTTCTTCACTATTGAAGGGCTACCTGTTCTCTTAGTCCAGATGAGCTGTTGGAGCTATTACGCGCTATAGTCCCGGCAGGCTCAGGGAACACAGTAGCAGGTTGAGTTTAGTATGCCTGAACTCAGAATAATAAAATACTTCCTTCAGTAAGGTTTACTTCTAGAAAGTTAGCCTTTGCTCGCCTAACTGTTCAGCCCGCCTCTGCCAGGATGTGTATCTGCTGTCTGGGTTTGTGTGAGTGACAGGGCTGGGAGATTCCCGGGGATAGTCGGGTGCTCCAGGTGGTGAATGGGGTGCTTACACCAGGATGGGTGGGCGGAGTAGTCCTTGACTCTGAATAGGGTTGTGCTCCACCACCACAATTCTGGCTCCTCCTCCTGCGGAGCGTCTGATGTCTCTGCTCTACACCCTGAAAGAAGACGGCAGCGTCCTGTCAACAAAGTATTTCAGAACCGGGTTGAACCAGGCTCAGGCCCCCTGGCCTGCAAAGACATCATCAGTGATGTCCTTTGAGATGTCATCAGTGATGTAATGAGTGATATCACTGACCATGTAATGAGTGATGTAATATCAGCAGTGCATTGCGGGCACGCAAGTTATTGTTGTAAATGAATCTAGGACCCTAGTGTAATTTTCCCGATTCATGCCCTTATATTGCTATAAATTACCTGATCCTTATATAGGCATAGAAATCATTACCATATTTAGACTGAGCCTATGCAGCCCAAATACGGCATGGCTACTTCCACTTAGTTCCGATAATCAACAACGATTTCTTAGAGAAACCGCCTTCAGCAGCTAGGGACTTCCCCTCGCCTGAATACTAATTTATCTAGGAAATCATGGAGTTTTCACAGAACTGGGTCTTTGAATACCGTTATTAAGTCCAATCATACATCAAACTCGGCACCTTCAAAGTATAAATATGCCTACATTTGCCCAGACAAAGATACAGTGGTTTGGAGCAGATCGACTAACTACTTGCCCTGCAGCAGCAAGTGCCGAAGGAAGCCGACCCTCCAGCGGATGCACTAAGAGACGCTGTCTTTTCTCCTGCCGAGAAATCCAGCTCCAGTGTTTCCAGGCTACCCTTGCGGGTTGCTGGGAATCGAGTCCTGAGAGAGAGATACAAGACCTCCTTCATTCTAAAACCAAGGTAAGGAGCTGCTTAGACCCTTAGAGAATTCTTGGACAGATCCTTGACAGAGAGATAGTAAACTTAAGCTACTCCTCACTTACTTCTTCCCTTGTACTAGACTTAAGTTAGGTACACCGAGGTAGGAGTATTTTAGAAGCACCAGTTGAGTACTTTTAGTCATTATTTTATTACTGTATGTATTTTATACATTTTAGGCAACTTATGGCTTAGAAACCATATCATACTTTTACAGGACTACTTTATAATACTTTTCGTATTATATGCCCTGTACTTTATAACCAGTATTACGATTGTAGCAGTACATTTCTTATGCTTGAGAAAGAAGACTTCAATAAATACTTTTTATTGAAAACTCCTGTCTCTCTATTTTCTCAGCACCTCTGGTGAAACGAAGCATGCATGATTGACTGAGTAAAATAGTTATCTATTGTTTCCGCGACTCTAGAGATACGTTTCTTATCCTGGGGAAACAAAGTTGTGATGTTTCTGCGGTTTTCAGAAACTAATCTCTTCTTGTTTATTCGAGAGAGTTTCTAGTGACCTCTGAGCTAGCTGGCACTCACAATTATGTTTAATATATACAATAGAGACCTAGTCGACCTCAGTCCTACGTCTAATCTATAGAATATGTTATTCCAATGCGCAGAGCCTATTGGGAATATAGGACCTACACTACATGGCGCCCAACGCTTGGTAAGGCGATAATTTAACGCAAGATACTAGAGTAACTCAGTTGTGCTTTTCACACAACCCCTTTTTCCCGTAAAATACTCCAATAGACGTCTGGAATGGGTAAAACATTCATATCCGCCAAAACTAAGTAGGACGAAAATCCTTTGTATTTGTTTTTGATTTGTTCAACGTTGAAGGATACAGTGTTCTAAAATATTGTGCACCTAATCTTTGTTTCCTTGAAACTTTGCTCTGCAAAAACGTCCAGTCGACAATATGTCGAAGAGTGACGAAGAAAGGGAGAGAGCTAGAGTAGCAGCTCAAGCAGTCTTAGATGACACAAGTCTCCAACAAAATGACACGGATGCTATACTCATCCCGGTAAATGTAAGAAAAACCATAACTATAAAACTTATAGAAAATGAAGTATCATCGAGGGGTGGTAAAGTAATCTTTGTTATAGAGGCGCATGAATATCGGCATACAGAGGTATTCTACTCATGGGTTCTGTTTCCTACAGCAAATCTAACAACACATGAGTTCCACTACTACAAAGTAGAGGAACCTCCAGCGGAATACGTTCCTTTCGAGGACGTCGAAATTCCATTAACTTACCAAGAGCATCAGCTCTGGTTTAAAGGTGCCCTACAACATCAAAATCACTTTACCAGGCTCGGTCCACTAGGTAGACCAGGAGCTACATGGCCAGTACTAGCCAGCTAAACACCACATCCTGACATAGAAAATATGAAAGGTCGAGAACTGTTAGCTCAGCTGAAACAGTTAATTAAAATACACAGACAATTGGTTCAATATGCCATGCAGACTTTAACAGTCCAACCAGCTGTAAGGATTCCACAGCACACCCCTCACCAGGGTAATACAAACAAAATCGCACCACAGACTATACAATCAGTCATTGGTAAATTGCCCGCAAAGAGGGAAAAAATTCTGTTCTGGTTAGCTCAGAAAATTACTGAAATAGAGCCAGTATTCCCTGATAGTACACCTCATGAGAAACACAGAATTCTGACAATCTGTTTACCAATGGGGATAGCACCACATGTGGAGGACTGTGACACTTGGGGTACAGTCTTTGCTTCAATCTACACAAAAACACATGGTGTCCCGTCTATAGTGGTAATACCAGACGTTCTGAGACAGATTCAAAATTAATACGGTCCAGAACCGGCCTTAAATCTAGATATGAAATTACTGAAAGATTTCAAACAGGTCTCAGCTATATTATTAGCTAACATTAGAGGTGAAGCAGCATCCGTGGCAATCCGCCAAAAGTTAAAAGAAACAGATATAACAGACCCACCATATGAGCTTGCTAGAATTATTGAAAAACTCTTATGAAGAATTAGGAAGAGATAGTTTGGGTGGGAAACCAGTAAACCCCGAATTCACAGAAAATCCTGAAAAAGTGTTTATTAAAAACAATCTCACTACTCCTAAAAAGAAGTGGGAAAATAATAAACAGACACTTCCCAAAGAGAAACGTTCTCAGTACAGAGGAAGATCTCCCCAGCGGGGAGGTAGGTCTCCCCAACGGGAGCCCTCTTAAACAAGCATTTACAATGCAATGGTCTTGGCATTATAAAAGGTAGAGCTATTGGCATTGCCCATGACATTTATTTATTTATTTATTTTTTAAAATCATAAATAAATGGCATTTTGTCATTTACATTGCCAATAGCTTAATCGTTAAATATATGGCATTGTCATTTACAATGCCAATAGCTTAATCCATCGCAAATGCTTGACCTGTTGCATTGATACCCACACACACACACAGCCTCCCACCCACACATACAGAGCCACCCACACAGAACCACCCACACACACACACAGACACACACACAGAAACAGAGCCACACACAGAGCCACACACACACAGAGCTACACACACACACAAACAGAGCCCCCCACACGCACACATACAGGGTCCCCCACACACACAGAGCCCCCCCCCACACACACACAGAGCCCCCCCACACACACAGAGTCCCCCACACACACACAGAGTCCCCCACACACACAGAGTCCCCCCCACACACAGAGCCCCCCACACACAGAGCCCCAGACACACACAGAGCCCCCCCACACACACAGAGCCCCACACACACAGAGGCCCCCCACACACAGAGCCCCCCACACACACAGAGCCCCACACACATACACACAGAGTCCTACACACACACAGAGCCCCCTATAAACACATAAAGTGCCCCACACACACAGAGTCCCCCCCACACACACAGAGTCCCCACACACAAACACATAGTCCCCCCCACACTCACAGAGTCCCACACACACACAGAGCCCCCCACACACAGAGCCCCCCACACACAGAGCCCCCCCCCACACACATAGAGCCCCTCCACACACACAGAGCCCCACACACACAGAGGCTCCCCACACACAGAGCCCCACACACACACAAAGCCCCACACACACACAGAGCCCCACACACATACACACAGAGACCCACACACACACACAGAGCCCCCCATACACACATAAAGAGCCCACACACACAAAGTCCCCACACACAAACACAGAGTCCCCCCCACACACAGAGCCCCACACACACATAGAGCCCCACACACACACAGAGCTGCACAAACACACAGAGCCCCACACACACAAAGAGCCCCACACACAGAGCCCGACACACAGAGCCCCCCACACTCACACACAGCTCCACACACACAAACAGAGCCCCACACACACAGAGCCCCCCCCACACACACACACAGAACCCCACACACACACACAGAGTCCCCCCCCACACACACACACAGAGCCCCCCCCCACACACACAGAGCCCCCCCCCACACACACACACAGAGCCCCACACCGACACCCGTCTCTGCGGCCTGTAACATGACTGCAACTTGGACCACCCATGTATCCGGGAGGGTCCTACGAACCGGACCCTTTGCAGTCTTACCCACAACTAAACAACCCCGCACCAGGCTGCCTCACCCCTCGTGGCCACCCACCTTGGGACATCTGAAATATGAATGAAAGGAAAACATGCTTCTGGTTGTCAGTATAGCTAACTGGAAGGGGGTCTAGTATGGTTAATGCATATGCTGCAGAGATCAGACTTGTGAACTTCAGCGCAGAGAAGAGAAGGTGTTACTCACCTGACTAGACCACCTGTTCAGAAGTGCCTGGGGACTGTGTGTGCCAGACTGAGCGTTTGTCTCGAGAGCGTCTTAATTAGCAAGTTCTTTTGCCAGGCTGCTAGCTGGGGCCACTGCGGTGTTGCAGCTGCAGTCAGGCTTTTAGACACTGGCCGTTTGCAGCGGATGGTCAAGTCTTCACTCAATTGTGTGCGACACAAACAGTGCTGTCTGCTTGGCTCAGAGAGGAAAGTGAACCATCTCTAATCCCCCACATGGCCGCATATGCTCCGATCCAAGTAAATTGTTGTTGATGTTAGAGTCCACTAATTAATCTGACCAGTGCAATCTGGGGGGAGGGGCTGGGGTGGAGAGAGCCAAGTGATTGTGTTGCTCTCTCAAGTGCTTCTAAACATCCTGCTCTCTGCCTGCCTGCCTCTGATCTGATCAGTGAGTCAGTGGCCACTCTGGGGCCAGTCTGTCACCACGCTGCATCACTTATCTAGGGGTCAGTGGCATACAGTGAGAAAAACAAATAAGGACCACTTCAACCAAGGCTTAAACTGTAATGATCTGCAGCTATGCCCAGAAAGCAACAGAAGGTGCCGGATTCACATGAGGCTGAGTCCAGAGCTGCTTGCTGGTGGTGGTTACATGTACACCCTTTCTATCAGGAATGAGAATCCCAACCCACTGCCGTATCCTCACGTTTTCCTTCAGAGTGAGAGGCCGACAGAGTAAAGATTTATTTTCTGCAGTAGAAACAATGTATCAATATACAAGAGTCTTGGTCACCATAGCAATCAGAGAGCCAGGGCCGACTGCAAGCCTCGGCAGGTTAAGACACTTAAAACAGGAAGGTCAAGGTTAAGGATAGGAAGTTTGGTTCTTTAGAGGATAATACATGCAGTCATGACTGTAGGGGAAGGTTCAAGTACTGTAATGCTCTGCCTTTATATCTGCCTTAATATGCAATGCATAAGCTATGGTTGGTCCAAACTTCAGGCCCCTTCCTGATTCTAGGTCTCCAAAAGCATAATCCTTTTACTCCAGATTTGTCAGCAGAACATTGGTTGTCTGCCAAAGAACGAAGGGTGAAAACATCAGTTAAACACCCTGGCCGTGCTTCGGCTGTGGCGTCGCTAAGATGGCGGCCGTGCGCTGAGGCGAAGATTACCCCTAGCTGGTCTGGCGGGTGCTCTGCGATCTGCTCCTGAGCGATTATACCGGGAATCAGAACCTAGCCCCCGGCGGTGCACTACAGAGGCAGCGGTCCAGGAAGGGAGAACTGAAAGGGCGGGATTGACAGCACATCTGAGAGCTGGGCTACGCTTCCAAGATGGCGGCTCTCTGAGGTGACGGAGAGACTGGGAGCCGCAAGCGTTGAAGAAGAGGCAGAGACGGAACGGCAGGGAGATGTTGCTTACGGGAAAAAAGGCTAGCCGCTGAGACACGTGCCCTGAGCCCGGAACCAGAACACTGGGCGAGAAGACAGCGGCGATCGCTGTGAAGTAATACTGAAACTTGGAGTTCCTGAGTAACTGACAGACTGAGAGGTGCTCCGAGGTGTGAAAGCATGGCGGGCCTGGCTGCGAGATCAAGAGGAAGAACTGGGGAAGCGAGGAACCTGCCGGAGCCTCCCTGTGCTGTGACGCCCACCTGAGAGGAGTGCTGGGTGCCGTGGAGCAGGGGTCTGACACTGGTGGAGCTGGGCTGCAGTGCGGAGGTCGCTGGGCATTGCAGGGACTGCTGGCTGGTGAAACGTGTGCCTTGTGCATTGATCAGCCGTATTGCGAGGTGAGGTGGCAACTGGATTGAGCCTGCATGGTGCAGACAGGGGAGAGGGGTCTCTGGAGACACAGGCTGGATGACGGGTGGTAGATGAAAAACAAGAGAGCATAAGGCAAGAAAAACGAGTGAACAGAGGGCAAAAAAACGAGACAACAGAGGGCAAGAAAAACGAGATGAGAGAACAGAGGGCAAGAAAAACGAGACAACAGAGAGCAGAAATTACTTTGAGAGGAGCGCTCCACACGACCACGTTTCTCCGAGGCGAGGCAGGAATGCCTCGGAGAAACCAGCCTATTTTTCAGATTCGGGGGCGTGGTTTTCGTTCTCTCCTCTTCCCATTGGCTGGAAGGTAAAATTCCAGCCAATGGGAAGAGGAGAGAAAGAAAACAAGAAAGAAGCTTAAAAAACGCCCCCGAATCCGAAAAAGACGGAGCTTGAACCGAGTGACGCCCCTCTCCTCCAATGGCTGGCTAGCATTTACTAGGCCAGCCAATGGAGAAGAGGGGGAGGTTCCAAGCCCCCTCTAAAAAACATAAAATCTTCGGCTCTGCCCACTGCTACGCAGTACGACGGTCCTCGAGCTAAAAAGGTATAACCTTAGAAATAGGGATACTTTAAGAAAACCTGATAGATATCAAGATACTGATACACGTTCCTCTCGTACCTTTCAGACTTCCTCGCAGAAATCCGAGAGGAGAGGACGATCAGAACAGAAAGAGGAACGAGAGAAGTCCAAAGAAGAACTGCACGTTCCAAAAAATAAGAAAACTCAATTCACCAAAAAGAAGGTAGCAAGCATAAAGATCAGACATGCCGAGGATCTTGAGGACACAACTCGAGAACCGGGAATGGGCCCAGACAATGCTAGACAGCGCATCAAAAGTCACCATAGTTCGCAAGATCTTGAAGAATCATCTGGAGACAGTGGACTTGAATGAATCCATTCAAGTTGAAACTGCAGACACCAGGGTTAGTGTACCCCACAAGTTATATGAAATAACACTCCGGATGGAGGGGGACATCACTAGAAAAATAAGAGCACTCTTTTGGGAGAAGCTCTCTAAGGGCTATGACATTCTCCTAGCTGAACAAGGCTGGCCACCTGAATTTGTCAGGGAGTGCCCACGTGGCGAAGAGATAATTATGCCAGCCTTCTCAAATGATATTCCAATTCACAAAAAATACACATATGCCAGAAAATGGGCTGTGGCCCAGGCTCCAGCATTATATAAAAATCATGTGGGATGGGATGAGGACTCTCCTCACCATAGAATCCAGGTAAAAAATCAACCTACTGCACAGAGGCGGTATCCAGTTAAGCAAAAAGCTAAAAAACAAGTCAGGGAGATTTTAAATCAACTTGAATACCAAGGGGTGATTGAAACATGCACCTCTTCAATGAACAATCCTTTGTTTCCTGTCTCTAAACCAGACAATTCATATTGTCTAGTATTGGATTACAGACACTCTTGTTGCAAAACGTTTGCAGTACAAAATGCACATAGTGCAGCACTGATGAATAACATCGTGCGGAAAAAATACAAAACAACATTAGATATTTTGAATGGGTTTTTCTGTCAAAACATTGTACCTGAAAGCAGGCATTTGACCGCTTTCTCAATTATGGGGACACAGCGACAATTTTGCCGTCTCCCCCAGGGATTCAAGAATAGTCCAGGGTTGTTTTCAGCCAGGGTAACAGAGTTACTACTAATGTATGATGATGAGGCATTATCTTATGTCGATGACATCTATCTTACAGACGATGATTTGGACGTGCACTTGAAAAGAGTGAACACCATAATACTTGGGTTTCGCATCTGAAGGGTATAAATTCAATTTTAAGAAATCACGAATTGCCCACTTCAAAGTCCTATTTCTAGGCTACGAGTTATCAAGTGAAGGCAAAAGCCTAGCAGCTAACTTTCTATAGAAATGTGCGCTGCTCCAACCTCCAAAGACGCTGAAGAACTTACAGTCAATTCTAGGTTTCCTGAATTTTGGAAGAACTTATGTTCTGAATTACGCAGAAAAGGTTGAACCTCTCTACGAATT
This sequence comes from Lissotriton vulgaris, assembly GCF_964263255.1. Classification (NCBI taxonomy): domain Eukaryota; kingdom Metazoa; phylum Chordata; class Amphibia; order Caudata; family Salamandridae; genus Lissotriton; species Lissotriton vulgaris. The sequence continues at coordinate 46,391 of NW_028244011.1, forward strand.
ATTCAAACCAGATTTCAAACCAACTAATTGGACTCAAAGCCATACAGAAATCTTGCATTCAGTGCAAACAGACATGTTAGTTAAAACACAGCTAGAAACACGCGACAATGTGCACAACCTTGTGATCCGAATCATCCCAGGAAGATGCGGATTCACATAACTGACCTTTAATGAAGGTGAAAAGGTACCAATAGCATACAAATCACATTTGTACACCCAAGCGGAAATAAAATTCACTTCTACAGAATTTTTTTTGACTGCGGTTCAAACTGCAGTAGCAAAAGAGAAAGCTCTCGCACAGGGAAAACGAATAATGATCGTTACACCTGTACCAGCCTTAGAGGCAGTGACAAAAGCGAGCATTCCAAATGCAAAAGCTTTACATCCGAGATGGATACAATGGGTCAACTCTCTTGCTGCAACAGACGTTGAATACGTCTTTGACCCTTATTTGAAGACACAAGAATTTTTACAATACGAACACGAATGTCCTCTGCCGATCGAGATTCTGCCACAAGAACATTGGGGCTGTATAATATATACAGACGGATCAGCACAGCCCGCAATTGGGGGTAAACAAGCCAATAGTGCTGCATGTGCGATTGTTAAAGGTCGCTGGCGCGAAGGTAAATTCAGACCAATGGTCACAAAAACTCAATCACTCGGAGACTGTACAGCTCAGTGAGCTGAACTACAGGCTTTCAAGATGGCGCTTGAAAACACTGATCGCGAATTCCCCACAGTAATAGTGTGCAATTCGTATTTCTGCATTGAATCTTACAACAAACACTTGCAGAGCTGGGTAAAAAACGGGTTCAAAATTTCAAAAGGTGGCACAATTAAGCATAAAACGCTTTGGGAATAAGTAGTCCTTTTGCAGAAAGAACTACAAAAGACTCATGTGATTCATACACTGAGTCATCAGCGTGATGGTGTTTACGTTGCAGGGAATTCATTGGCTGAGGAAGCAGCAAAGGCAGCAGTGCAAACGGCTTCCGTAGCTACAATCCCTCGCTCAAAAAGAGTAATAGATGGTGAAACGTTACTAGCAGTCAAAGCCTCAATGGAAGGTAATCATGCAGCGTTACCTCTAAACTATCCACTCACGTATACATACATAATTGATGCAAACTCCGTTCCTTTTGCTCGAATCCCTGGAGTGGGGGGACAGAGTAATTCCAAACAGGAAGCAGAGAGCTTATTTGGTTCAGGAAGCACATGTGGGAGAGGGTCTGACACATCAAGGGATCTTGAAATCTCTAATAGAATTAGAAGAGATGTACTGGTGGCCAGGAATGAGCTTCCAAGTTTACGAATTTGGAATCAACTGTGATACCTGTTACAGATATCACAGCTTTGAGGACCACCAGATACCTGACTACAGTGTAGCCAGCCCAGTTCAGATACCGTTGCTAGACAGCATTAGGCTATCTACACGCAGACATCACTATGGACAGACGCGGTCCCACAACTACTAGGACAAGATTTATGTGGATGTGGCCACAGCGCTCGGCTGACGGCAGAACTGTTATAAAGGATTTGCGAGTCTTTATCAGCACATACACAATCGGCACGCTACATTCTGACCAGGGTCCTGCGTTTAGCTCTCGAGCTTACAAAGAGGCCATGGCTAGCTTGGGCGTTGCATTGCGGTATTCTAGTCCCTTCCATCCTGAGGGTAATGCGGTAGTGAAAAGAAAAAACCGGGACATAAAGCAATCCATAACAGCTAAGGTATTAGGTTTGGGTGATGGGTGGGTCAAACATCTAATAAGTGTCCAACGTAGTCTTAACAATCTGCCAAGAAATTCTCTGGGTGTAATCACTCAATATGAATTACTATTTGGTACTAGAATGATAATCGAAGACCTCGATTGTCAAACTTCAGTGGTGGAACAAAAACCCTTTGATGTCAAAGATCGTTTAGCTGTTTTACAGGACTTAAATGAAACGAGAAGAAGTCTGAGTTTACGATACAGAATCCAACGACCAATGAAGAAAATCCACCTGTCCCAGCAAGACCTGTGTGGATTCCAAAGATTGGGGATCTAGTCAGGGAAAAGATCGCGGTAAAGAAGGAATTTGGGCCTTCTTAAAGAAAAGCAGTACCTGTTTTGGCAATCCAAGGAACACGATCAGTAGTACTACTGTCCCTTGCTGTTAAAAGGGAGAACAGAGTTGTGTCCATCGACCTGGCCAAACCACATCATGTGGCCGATAATAAGTAGTAGGCCCAGTGGACACCCAAGATGTAGCAGAAGACCAAATCTCGCTACTATCCAGGAGGTTCAAACTGAAAGACTTATCACCTTTGATAAACCTGCAGTAAGAAAAGAAATAAGGACTATGTAACAAAGCCATGGAACTTGTACCTCTTGAGACCCAAATAACAGTTTGTCAAGAAACACCTGTCTACAATGATGTAGCCTTTGACTATACCAATATGACAAAGGACGAAGCAACTCCAATGATTAATAACAATCCTGATGCCATTCCAACAATTGACAGAACTGCCTCTGGCTATTTTATCAACTTTGATACATTTTCTGAGGATCCCAGTAAACCTGAAGAAACACCAGCAAATAAAACGTTCAAAGAAAAAATAACAGAACTCTTTCATCAACTTGAAAAAACATATCTGGTTTCACCATGGATTGTTTTTTGGATTGTGTTAGGTGTACTTTTCCTCCTGCTCTTGCTCATTCTGGTTTTAAGCTTGGGAAAAATTATAGATGGAAAATACAGTACAATGGACACAGCAAGTCAGAAAATCAACTTGGTCCTGAAACTTCACAAATCATCCCATCATGAAAAAAGAGACCTGTCATCAGTGAACATCACAGCCGTTCCTATACCTGGTGGTATAGCATGGGACAGAACTGATTATGATATCTATGGCCGGGTGGAGCTGCTGAAGATTCCACACCAGTTCAAGGTTTCTTTGAGTGACTTTGTATCACCCAGCACATTTTCTGATGATTGGGACTTTGAGACTATTAATAATATGATGTCAGATTTAGAAATTCTGCAAAATTTACAGAACATGATTACTTAGAAGGTTCATCAGATTAAGAACAAATGTATTGTTTTAATCACTATGGTCACCATTATTTGCATAAATCTGCAAAGCCTAGGAATGTTTTTACTTATAATCAATGGGAACATTGTCCAACGCCGCCAAAGAGCAGCTCAAAAACATTTTATGGAAAGTTTCCATACTTCTCAGGGTTTAATGTGACAAATCCAGAAACGTTTTATTTCAAAAATGGAAATAAGACAGGAATGCAAACGATGTTGACCAATACTAAACAAATGTATTCTGCAAACTTTAATGCTCAGCTGTCTACATTAGGTTTTGACTTTTGGAAAGACAACATTGAAACAAAAACTGTCTGGGGCACGAAAGATTGGCAGGTGCAAGGTTTAGAAGCCCTGTTCAGAGCCTGCATTATACCAGAACAAATAATGCTTTTAAATGACACTGTTCAGCAAACTTCTTGTCTTGACCTGGCTAAGATAAAAGATTTAAATACACCGTCTATACCTAAACCCACATCTGAGAGTAATGATACTACAGAAAAGGAGGTAGACATACAATATATTTATTTTAAAACACAACAGAACTAATCCTGATTGGAGAAAATGGTTAATCTGGCCCACAGACACTAATAACTGTTAACTGTCATGATAGATTCATGATAGATTCATGAACAAATCACAGGGGTTAAAAATGAACAGGCCAGATCAAAAATATTCCCAGAGACAACATCCATGGACAGTAACAACATACAGTGTAGGAAAACTATACCTTGAGTGGCTACAGGCATCCACACTTCCAGAAATCAAACAACACTTATCTTTTCTTAAAGAAGGCAATGATTTGCAAGATTTCTTAATGGGGCCTCGCAAACCACGTCAAAAACGTTTCATATACACCGGCATATACGCTGCGTACAACGAAGCTTGGAAAATAACGCAAATGGAAACTGCAGAAAGAATACGAGAAATTGATCGTATTAATTTAGAGAAAGCTCTCTCTGTAGTGGACAATGGGTTAACAACTCTGTCCTCCAGAATATATTCATTGGACAGCATTGTATCCTCTGCAATTGACATAATGGAACAGGACTTGCTAATGTTACAACATGGCCAGTCTCAATTACGTTCTATAATGCAGTTAGGCTGGACATTGCAAAATCTTCGCTCAGGCTATGTGCCATGGCGTCTATTCAACACAACGTCATTGTTTGCTGTATCTAACCTTACATATAAACAAATCTCTTTGGCACAAAGAGGAGCAGACTATACGGTGCTGAGCATTGAAATATTGGAAAGATTACCATTGACAGTTTCTTAGAAGCCTGTCGTTGAATGGATAATACATGGCACCATTACGATACCAGTGACGATTTTCCAAATTTTAGTATTGTCTACAGCATATACCAGCGGGCCTATATGAAAGGTTGGGTAAAGAATACATTAAGTCGACCTGAACTTTACCTTACACACACAAATGTTGGAATAAGGGAAGGGAGGTATTCCTTAGTGGTAGAAATTGTAAGAACTCACTAAGTGGTACACTTTTGTGCCAAGGTATTAATTTATATGGAGCCTGCAAAGGTTCTGCGAATAACCTCTCTTGCCACCTGCACTGTACATCCTCCACAGTGATAGACCCAATTTTCAGGCAGCTATCCAATGGCAGCTACGTTATGCTCAATGACCACAGCTGTTGTAGCATGTTGCAAGGAAAACTTTATCTCATTAGTGTGTCATCCAGGGTCGCTTGTTGTATGCAAGTATTGTATCCAAAGAGCAAGACAGACAGTGGGACGGCATTATGGCCTTCACTGAATATCTCTTCTATACGAATTGATACTTTAAGCAGAATCAAAGTAATTCTTTTGAAAAAGACTGTGCCACTGACCTCGTCTAAAGAAACGTATGATCTGCAAGTTGTAAGGACTTCTGCAGAGATACATGCCTTACTATCAACAAACTGCCCAGTACATTTCGCAGAAATGTTAAGTCAAATCTTAAACATGTCTGATACCAGTGGCATCGCACATGTATTTTAGACTTGGTTTCTATCGTTCAGACCAATCTGGCAAGATTGCATCTTACCTGTTCTACGATGCCTGCTATGTGGAGAGGAATACGTGTTGGACATTTTTGTCTTACACTTCCATCAGTCTTGCCATCGGATGTCGACGCCTTGCTAGGTCTGGTAACGACTCATGCATTGTGTTGTCCCCAACGGCAACCAATCCTGATGATGGCATTCATTGAGGTCTCTCCAGTAAGTCTAACTGAGGGTGAGATACGAGGATCAACAGGCACACAGGTACCATCTGATATGAACATTGCTAACGCGGCACTTGGCGCTGGAGGCAATACTTCTCATCTGTGCACATTTGATCTACTTGATGAAATAGTTCCACTTTCACTTACTGTGGTAGACGATTTCTTTGCCAGCCTAGACGATCTGATGTTTTCTCCTGGCACGAGAATAACTCTTGATTCATGCACACAGTGTTCCCAGAACTCTGAAGTTCGGCCTTCCTGTTTTCAAAACAAAGACTTCTAACTTTGGAACTCTATTTTTCTCAAACAATTGCATTTTCATCTCCCCCAAAACATTGAACTTTTGGCACAGACTAATCTGCTTAAAGTAGAACTATTCTTAGAGAACAAGAAAATCTTTTTGAACACTTCCTAGAGGAAATATTTGGCCTTGTCCTCAATACTATAAATGTTGATATGCTATGTTATGTTATGAAATGGTCTCAACCTTTTTCTGTATTTAAGAGCTATTTTCATAAATGTAATTACATGATTCATTCAGTTTGCATTTCAGATATCATACCTTAAGCTTAGAATGACATCATTTTCCTTAAATGCGTACAGTAGAAATGCTCGTTTTCTGTGTACAACCATTTCAAGTCCATTTCATGTATTTTGGGGAGGGATTGTAAACACATGCCTTAGATATGTTCAGTGCTTATACATTTAGTTTATTGAACTTAATATCGTGGAGTGGGTGTTTTTAAATGAATCTAGGACCCTAGTCTAATTTTACCGATTTATGCCCTTATATAGGTATAAATTACCCGATCCTTATATAGGCATAGAAATCATTACCATATTTAGACTGAGCCTATTCAGCCCAAATACGGCATAGCTACATCTACTAAGTTCCGAGAATCAACAACGATTTCTTAGAGAAACCCGCCTTCAGCAGCTAGGGACTTCCCCTCGCCTGAATACTAATTTATCTAGGAAATCATGGAGTTTTCACAGAACTGGGTCTTTGAGTGACGTTATTAAGTCCAATCATATGTCAAACCCGGCACCTTCAAAGTATAAATATGCCTACATTTGCCCAGACAAACACACAGTGGTTTGGAGCAGATCGACTAACTACTTACCTGACGCCCTGCAGCAGGAAGTGCTGAAGGAAGATGACCCTTCAGCTGATGCACTGAGAGACGCTGTCTTTTCTCCTGCCGAGAAATCCAGCTCCAGTGTTTCCAGGCTAAAATTGCGGGTTGCTGGGAAATCGAGTCCTGAGAAAGAGATGCACGACCTCCTTCATTGTAAAACCAAGGTACGGAGCTGATTAGACCCTTAGAGAATTCTTGGATAGATCCTTGGCAGAGAAATACTAAACTTAAGCTACTCCTCACTTACTTCTTCCCTTTTACTAGACTTAGGTTAGGTACACCGGGGTAGGCATATTTTAGAAGCACCAGTTGAGTACTTTTAGTCATTATTTTATTACTGTATGCATTTTATACATTTTAGGCAACTTGTGGCTCAGAAACCATATCATGCTTTTACAGTTTTACTTTATAATACTTTTCGTATTATATGCTTGTACTTTATAACCAGTATTACGATTGTAGCAGTACATTTCTTATGCTTGAGAAAGAAGACTGTTCAATAAATTCTTTTTATTGAAAATGCCCGTCTCTCTATTTTCTCAGCACCTCTGGTGAAACGAAGCATGCACGATTTACTGAGTAAAATAGTTATCTTTTGTTTCCGCGACTCTAGAGATACGTTTCTTATCCTGGGAAACAAAGTTGTCATGTTTATGCGGTTGTCAGAAACTAATCCCTTCTTGTTTATTCGAGAAAGTTTCTAGTGACCTCTGAGCTAGCTGGCACTCACAATTAAGTTTAATATATATGATAGAGACCTAGTCGACCTCAGCCCTACTTCTAATCTATAGTATATGTTATTCCAATGCGCAGAGCCTATTGGGAATATAGGAACTACACTACATTATAGTTAGCTGAACTAACTATAACGGGGAAATTTAAATGGTTTTGTATGAGTGAAATGTCCAGATAACTATAACATGTGTGAAACCTATGTTTTTTCACTGAATTTCTAAGGTTTTTAAAATGCTAATTCCTAACTATAACATGTGTATATATATATATATATATATATATATATATATATATATATATATATATATATATATATATACATATATATATATATATATATATATATATATATATAAATATATACATATATCAGCATACTCCTTTCAATCCCATCAACATTGCAAATCTTAAAAACATTCACCTCTGATTGTCTGGTATAATACTTTTGTACCAATTACATTCATTTGGGTCCAGGTTTAAATACCAGAGGGTAGAGTTACCACCCTACTGCATAATGCATGATAAATCATGAATACAGTACTTTGATTGTAAACTTGCGATTTCTAAAGCTTTGTAAACAAGGATATGTGCAAATATTGCTAGATAAAAAAGTGCTAAGTGCTAATATATCTAAAAAACCTATTACCATAAAATTACCATAAAACCGTGTGTAAAATATTTAAAGATTGGTTGGGCGGCGGTGTCTTAAAAAACCTAGTGTTTTAATATTTACTGACGTCTGGCTCACTGTTTAACACTCATGTTGTTATATTACTTCATATTGTATTCGTCAAGATTTCTTAGGCTAGAGAAGAGGATAGAGGTCTTCAGTAATGTTCAGGCCCACAGGGGGATCTGGATTTGAGCTCTAAAATATATTTTGTTTCCATTCCTCTTAGTGCCTTCACCCTGTCCCCATCTCTTCTGTGCATCGCTACACTATTGATTAAAAAGTAACGGAGATATTGGGGGTCTGCCTTGTGTTTCACGCCAAAATGATGAGCCACTGGGTATTGGGGGGTCTTGGTTCTTGATTGCCCTTATGTGCTGGAGCACCCTCTTATGTCCCTGCAGTATAGTACTGCCAGCATATTTCAGATCACAAGGGCACTCCAGCACATAAACCACACAGTCTGTTTTACATGTTAGGGCTTTTGTGATAGGGTGTTTCTGTTCTCCAAAAATTGTTTTATATTTGGTGGTATTGACTCCATGTGAACAGGCATTGCATGACCTACATTTAAACAATCCCTTGCGTTGACTTAACCAGGTAGTGTTGGTATTATCTCCAGGGTCGTTATGGACTAGTGTGCCCCTCATAGAAGGAGCCCTGCTGTACGTGATGGCTGCTCTCTTTGGCAGTAAGTGACCTAATTTAGGGTCCCCTAAAATTATAGGCCAATTTCTGTCAATAATCTTTTCGATGGCTTTGCTCTGTGAGTTGTAGCTGAGAATAAACCTTAACATGTCAGTCTGTTCCTCTTGCAACAGTGTTGTGTTGGGCCCTTTGTTCAATAGAGTGTCTTGGTTCATTTTCTTACTTCTCTCAATGGCCTTGTTACTTCATAGAGCGGAGTATCCCCTAGCTAAAAATCTATTCTTACTGGCTAGATGGGCATCCCTCAGATCCTCAGTCTCACTGCAAATGCGCCTCATCTCCCCATAGGGTATGCTTTGTATAAGGTGCTAAGGGTGGGCACTGCTGGCATGGAGTACAGAGTTCCCCGCAGTGGTTTTCCTGGGAAGTTTGGTTTGTATCTGGCCCTCCTTCACATACACTTGTACATCTAGAAAATTAATAGTTTCTGAGCTGATAGATGCCGTGAAATTTAAGTTTACATTATTTACATTCAGCTCCTATATGAATTTCTCTGCCTCCTCTCTAGTGCCCTGCCAAATGATAAAAAGATCATCAATGAACCTCAACCATGTTTTGATATTGTTAGTTGTATACCTTGAATATTGGTTGCGACATTAGGCACTTCCTGCCCAAATCTGCTGAACGTCGGTATATATATATATATATATATATATATATATATATATATATATATATATATATATATATATATATATATATATATATATATATATATACATATATATATATATATATAAATCTATACTGCTAGTATAAATAGAGAACAGAAACATTTTGGCAAGGTAAACTCAGGAACCACAGCGCCAATCCACACACCCAATACATTGTTGGAATCCTCAGGGTGTGTAGATGGACATAGGCGACATAAAATAAAAATAAAACGTAAATTAAAAAATAAAAATTTACAAACAAAGTAGTCCCCTAAAACTAGCGCCGGCCGCGACGTAGCGCTGACCGCGACCTAGACATGCGTGATGACGACAGGCGGGGAGGAGCGGTGACGAGCGGCGAGGAGTGGTGGTGAAGTCAGGAGCTCGGGGAGGAGCGGCGGCTCAGGTAAGGCGAGGCGGGAGGCAGGAGTCAGGAGGCGGGAGGCGGTCTGGGCAATGTCCGGGCAGGCGGGGGCCCGGAAGTGGCGGTGAAGTCCGGAGCGCGGCTCAGGTAAGGCAGAGGCGGGAGGCAGGCAGGCAGGAGGCGGGAGGTAGGCAGGCGGGGGGGCGGGAGGCGGTCTAGGCAATGTCGGGGCGGGCGGGGGACCGGCCGGGACTGCACAAAAGCCGAAAATGCTGCCCCCAGCCCCATTCTGCCCCGGGTAACGCCGGGGCGGGCTGCTAGTATATATATATATATTTTTATATATATATATATATATATATATATATATATATATATATATATATATATATATATATATATGCGCAAACAGAAGTCTTTCACCACAGAACCACCAGGCAGGCAGCAACGAGGAAAAACCACGCAAGTCCCAGTCTTCTTTCGGCAAGTTTGTTTAAAAAGGCAAGTTCACCAAATCTGACGCGTTTCGGGCGTCCGCCCTTGGTCACAGATCGTCAGGCAAATGAAAGAACATCCCTTTTAAAGGGTACATTGCACGAATTTAATTAGTGATTTTTTTCTTTTTGCAACACCATGTGATTAGAAACTGAAAACTGAGGACACACTACATATAGCTAACATAGATAGTCTGTTTTCTAAATCACAATTTGATATATATAAATCGAATAATGGGAGGTATAATTACAATATTTACATTTTGTTGCCCAAGTTTGTGTTAACATTCCATTGTGAGTTGCCATGTTACATATTTTGTAAATTTTATATCAGACAATTATTGTCAGTGTGCATTGAAAATGGCACATGATATCCGCATAAATGCGCTTATATAGTAGATTGCAAAAAAAGACACAGTGTTACTGGTGGTCATTTGTCATGAAAAAGTGCAATGCGCGTAGATAAAGTGCAAATGCAATTGTGCAAATAATGCAAAATATTCTGTGCAAGCATAGCATATAAATAAATATAAATATTTATAAATAATTTCATATTAAAATCATCTAAGCTTCTCAATTCATGAAACCTGATGCTAGGCATATGACCATATAAAAATATCATCTATGTTTTACTCCTTTGCAATCTCTCAATTAACTGCATGAATGCAATAGACATGTAACGACAATATGGAATGTAATGATTTACAATCCATTCCTTTATATATATTTAGATAAAGCAACAGATATCGACCACCTTCCCAAAAAATTTTTACTCTATACGTGATTCAAAAGGAGGAAACAAACTAGAAAATCTATCTTAATGTCTGTGTCCCAAAACTTAAATGGGAAAAGTAATGTGAATCCATTGAACCAGTGAAAAAAATCAATTGTGCATGTGATACTAAAAAAAGGGATGATATACAGTATGTGTAATAAAATTCATAATGAAATTAACAGGGTAAAGGCAGAGAAAGCAGATAATGGCCCAAAACAAATCATTGAACAGGGATTGGTTATAAAAAAACATGTAAGTCTTCCGTTGTGTTCAATCCATTGGGGAATCTGCTGTCTAACTCAATAATAAATTGTGACTCAAGTGTTCTGAGCATTTTTTCCCTATCGCCACCCCGTCTAGATTTAGGGACCGAGGCAATGACATAATATTCCAAGCATTGTAGGTTGTTGTTATGTCTTGCCTTGAAATGTCTGGCAACAGGATAAGTGCCATCGTTATTAATGATGGCACTTAAATGCTGGAGTATTCTGGCATGCACCTGTAGCTTAGTGCTGCCCACATATCTGAGGCCACAGGTGCATGTCAGAATGTAGACAGCAAAATCAGTTTTGCAATTAAATGCGCCCTTGATGTTTTTGGCAATAGGACTGAACGGTGTCAAGTATTGGGAAGTGTTTTTTCCAAATTTACAAGCTCTGCAAGTTGAGCAACGCTTGAATCCCGGCCTGGATTTTAACCAATCCTCTTGTTTTGCTAGCTCAGGGAATTCGTGACTGATCTGGGTTTTAAAGGAGGGTCCCCTCCGATAAGTAACCACAGGGTTGTCTGGAAGCCTGGGGGCCAGAACCAAATCTGTTTTTAAAACAGGCCAGCGCTGTTTTATGATGGATTTAATTTGTCTGGCCTGTTTGCTATACCCGGTGATAAGCCTGGGAGTTTGTTCCTCCCTTGAATCAGTTGATGCAATATATATATATTTATCCACAAGACAATTCCTCACTCCACAGAAAGAGAAACCAGGGGGACACACCGGGGAGCCAAGGAGGAAATCTTTATTGCAGCGTGGCAGGCATGACGCGTTTCGTCTTAAGTGACTTTTTCAAATGCCAAACACCAGAAACTGACACCTGCCGGCATTCAAACGATCCATCTTACTCCCATTGGTGGGAGCCCAGCAGAGTCCACCAATAGCGTGAACACCTCTTTGTAGTCCCCCTTTGACGGACTCCAACTACCAGCATGCACCGTCTCGGCTTGCTGGTAAGTGTTTCGGCTATTGAACCCCTGTAACTCATGGTGAGTGCTGGCGATCAGAGAAATGACGAGTGTAGGTGCAGATTAAAATGACAAGTGTCCTCGTAGCACAAAGACCCCTCCCGGGCCCCCTTAGACGTCTCGCCGCATAAATGAAGGTCCATATGAATCCTGAGACTCAGCAACAATGTCCAGGTCTTACCGTGTAGTCACGGACTACGTTGTCAGCAGTGTGCGCATTGTTCCTTCATGCGGGGGCCAGAACTTTCCAATACCTTGGATTCCAAGAAAAGCCGTGAGGCGGGTGCCCTTGTAGGTCCGGTCACAGATGAGACGGGACCCCCTAGCGCGCTCAGGGCATAGCGCGCACAATATCCACAAGACAATTCCTCACTCCACAGAAAGAGAAACCAGGGGGACACACCGGGGAGCCAAGGAGGAAATCTTCATTGCAGCGTGGCAGGCATGACGCGTTTCGTCTTAAGTTACTTTTTCAAATGCCAAACACCAGAAACTGACACCTGCCGGCATTCAAACGATCCATCTTACTCCCATTGGTGGGAGCCCAGCAGAGTCCACCAATAGCGTGAACACCTCTTTGTAGTCCCCCTTTGATGGACTCCAACTACCAGCATGCACCGTCTCGGCTTGCTGGTAAGTGTTTCGGCTATTGAACCCCTGTAACTCATGGTGAGTGCTGGCGATCAGAGAAATGACGAGTGTAGGTGCAGATTAAAATGACAAGTGTCCTCGTAGCACAAAGACCCCTCCCGGGCCCCCTTAGACGTCTCACCGCATAAATGAAGGTCCATATGAATCCTGAGACTCAGCAACAAAGTCCAGGTCTCACCGTGTAGCCACGGACTACGTTGTCAGCAATGTGCGCATTGTTCCTTCATGCGGGGGCCAGAGCTTTCCAATACCTTGGATTCCAAGAAAAGCCGTGAGGCGGGTGCCCTTGTAGCTCCGGTCACAGATGAGATGGGACCTCCTAGCGCGCCCAAACAAGTTGGAGTTGTAGGTGCAGATTAAAATGACAAGTGTCCTCGTAGCACAAAGACCCCTCCCGGGCCCCCTTAGACGTCTCACCGCATAAATGAAGGTCCATATGAATCCTGAGACTCAGCAACAAAGTCCAGGTCTCACCGTGTAGCCACGGACTACGTTGTCAGCAATGTGCGCATTGTTCCTTCATGCGGGGGCCAGAGCTTTCCAATACCTTGGATTCCAAGAAAAGCCGTGAGGCGGGTGCCCTTGTAGCTCCGGTCACAGATGAGATGGGACCTCCTAGCGCGCTCAGGGCATAGCGCGCACAATAATCACAAGACAATTCCTCACTCCACAGAAAGAGAAACCAGGGGGACACACCGGGGAGCCAAGGAGGAAATCTTTATTGCAGCGTGGCAGGCATGACGCGTTTCGTCTTAAGTGACTTTTTCAAATGCCAAACACCAGAAACTGACACCTGCCGGCATTCAAACGATCCATCTTACTCCCATTGGTGGGAGCCCAGCAGAGTCCACCAATAGCGTGAACACCTCTTTGTAGTCCCCCTTCGACGGACTCCAACTACCAGCATGCACCGTCTCGGCTTGCTGGTAAGTGTTTCGGCTATTGAACCCCTGTAACTCATGGTGAGTGCTGGCGATCAGAGAAATGACGAGTGTAGGTGCAGATTAAAATGACAAGTGTCCTCGTAGCACAAAGACCCCTCCAGGGCCCTCTTAGACGTCTCACAGCATGAATGAAGGTCCATATGAATCCTGAGACTCAGCAACAATGTCCAGGTCTCACCGTGTAGTCACAGACTACGTTGTCAGCAGTGTGCGCATTGTTCCTTCATGCGGGGGCCAGAGCTTTCCAATACCATGGATTCCAAGAAAAGCCGTGAGGCGGGTGCCCTTGTAGCTCCGGTCACAGATGAGATGGGACCCCCTAGCGCGCTCAGGGCATAGCGCGCACAATATCCACAAGACAATTCCTCACTCCACAGAAAGAGAAACCAGGGGGACACACCGGGGAGCCAAGGAGGAAATCTTTATTGCAGCGTGGCAGGCATGACGCGTTTCGTCTTAAGTGACTTTTTAAAATGCCAAACACCAGAAACTGACACCTGCTGGCATTCAAACGATCCATCTTACTCCCATTGGTGGGAGCCCAGCAGAGTCCACCAATAGCGTGAACACCTCTTTGTAGTCCCCCTTTGATGGACTCCAACTACCAGCATGCACCGTCTCGGCTTGCTGGTAAGTGTTTCGGCTATTGAACCCCTGTAACTCATGGTGAGTGCTGGCGATCAGAGAAATGACGAGTGTAGGTGCAGATTAAAATGACAAGTGTCCTCGTAGCACAAAGACCCCTCCCGGGCCCCCTTAGACGTCTCACCGCATAAATGAAGGTCCATATGAATCCTGAGACTCAGCAACAAAGTCCAGGTCTCACCGTGTAGCCACGGACTACGTTGTCAGCAATGTGCGCATTGTTCCTTCATGCGGGGGCCAGAGCTTTCCAATACCTTGGATTCCAAGAAAAGCCGTGAGGCGGGTGCCCTTGTAGCTCCGGTCACAGATGAGATGGGACCTCCTAGCGCGCTCAGGGCATAGCGCGCACAATAATCACAAGACAATTCCTCACTCCACAGAAAGAGAAACCAGGGGGACACACCGGGGAGCCAAGGAGGAAATCTTTATTGCAGCGTGGCAGGCATGACGCGTTTCGTCTTAAGTGACTTTTTCAAATGCCAAACACCAGAAACTGACACCTGCCGGCATTCAAACGATCCATCTTACTCCCATTGGTGGGAGCCCAGCAGAGTCCACCAATAGCGTGAACACCTCTTTGTAGTCCCCCTTCGACGGACTCCAACTACCAGCATGCACCGTCTCGGCTTGCTGGTAAGTGTTTCGGCTATTGAACCCCTGTAACTCATGGTGAGTGCTGGCGATCAGAGAAATGACGAGTGTAGGTGCAGATTAAAATGACAAGTGTCCTCGTAGCACAAAGACCCCTCCAGGGCCCTCTTAGACGTCTCACAGCATGAATGAAGGTCCATATGAATCCTGAGACTCAGCAACAATGTCCAGGTCTCACCGTGTAGTCACAGACTACGTTGTCAGCAGTGTGCGCATTGTTCCTTCATGCGGGGGCCAGAGCTTTCCAATACCATGGATTCCAAGAAAAGCCGTGAGGCGGGTGCCCTTGTAGCTCCGGTCACAGATGAGATGGGACCCCCTAGCGCGCTCAGGGCATAGCGCGCACAATATCCACAAGACAATTCCTCACTCCACAGAAAGAGAAACCAGGGGGACACACCGGGGAGCCAAGGAGGAAATCTTTATTGCAGCGTGGCAGGCATGACGCGTTTCGTCTTAAGTGACTTTTTAAAATGCCAAACACCAGAAACTGACACCTGCTGGCATTCAAACGATCCATCTTACACCCATTGGTGGGAGCCCAGCAGAGTCCACCAATAGCGTGAACACCTCTTTGTAGTCCCCCTTTGATGGACTCCAACTACCAGCATGCACCGTCTCGGCTTGCTGGTAAGTGTTTCGGCTATTGAACCCCTGTAACTCATGGTGAGTGCTGGCGATCAGAGAAATGACGAGTGTAGGTGCAGATTAAAATGACAAGTGTCCTCGTAGCACAAAGACCCCTCCCGGGCCCCCTTAGACGTCTCACCGCATAAATGAAGGTCCATATGAATCCTGAGACTCAGCAACAATGTCCAGGTCTCACCGTGTAGTCACGGACTACGTTGTCAGCAGTGTGCGCATTGTTCCTTCATGCGGGGGCCAGAGCTTTCCAATACCTTGGATTCCAAGAAAAGCCGTGAGGCGGGTGCCCTTGTAGCTCCGGTCACAGATGAGACCGGACCCCCTAGCGCGCTCAGGGCATAGCGCGCACAATATCCACAAGACAATTCCTCACTCCACAGAAAGAGAAACCAGGGGGACACACCGGGGAGCCAAGGAGGAAATCTTTATTGCAGCGTGGCAGGCATGACGCGTTTCGTCTTAAGTGACTTTTTCAAATGCCAAACACCAGAAACTGACACCTGCCGGCATTCAAACGATCCATCTTACTCCCATTGGTGGGAGCCCAGCAGAGTCCACCAATAGCGTGAACACCTCTTTGTAGTCCCCCTTTGACGGACTCCAACTACCAGCATGCACCGTCTCGGCTTGCTGGTAAGTGTTTCGGCTATTGAACCCCTGTAACTCATGGTGAGTGCTGGCGATCAGAGAAATGACGAGTGTAGGTGCAGATTAAAATGACAAGTGTCCTCGTAGCACAAAGACCCCTCCCGGGCCCCCTTAGACGTCTCGCCGCATAAATGAAGGTCCATATGAATCCTGAGACTCAGCAACAATGTCCAGGTCTTACCGTGTAGTCACGGACTACGTTGTCAGCAGTGTGCGCATTGTTCCTTCATGCGGGGGCCAGAACTTTCCAATACCTTGGATTCCAAGAAAAGCCGTGAGGCGGGTGCCCTTGTAGCTCCGGTCACAGATGAGACGGGACCCCCTAGCGCGCTCAGGGCATAGCGCGCACAATATCCACAAGACAATTCCTCACTCCACAGAAAGAGAAACCAGGGGGACACACCGGGGAGCCAAGGAGGAAATCTTCATTGCAGCGTGGCAGGCATGACGCGTTTCGTCTTAAGTTACTTTTTCAAATGCCAAACACCAGAAACTGACACCTGCCGGCATTCAAACGATCCATCTTACTCCCATTGGTGGGAGCCCAGCAGAGTCCACCAATAGCGTGAACACCTCTTTGTAGTCCCCCTTTGATGGACTCCAACTACCAGCATGCACCGTCTCGGCTTGCTGGTAAGTGTTTCGGCTATTGAACCCCTGTAACTCATGGTGAGTGCTGGCGATCAGAGAAATGACGAGTGTAGGTGCAGATTAAAATGACAAGTGTCCTCGTAGCACAAAGACCCCTCCCGGGCCCCCTTAGACGTCTCACCGCATAAATGAAGGTCCATATGAATCCTGAGACTCAGCAACAAAGTCCAGGTCTCACCGTGTAGCCACGGACTACGTTGTCAGCAATGTGCGCATTGTTCCTTCATGCGGGGGCCAGAGCTTTCCAATACCTTGGATTCCAAGAAAAGCCGTGAGGCGGGTGCCCTTGTAGCTCCGGTCACAGATGAGATGGGACCTCCTAGCGCGCTCAGGGCATAGCGCGCACAATAATCACAAGACAATTCCTCACTCCACAGAAAGAGAAACCAGGGGGACACACCGGGGAGCCAAGGAGGAAATCTTTATTGCAGCGTGGCAGGCATGACGCGTTTCGTCTTAAGTGACTTTTTCAAATGCCAAACACCAGAAACTGACACCTGCCGGCATTCAAACGATCCATCTTACTCCCATTGGTGGGAGCCCAGCAGAGTCCACCAATAGCGTGAACACCTCTTTGTAGTCCCCCTTCGACGGACTCCAACTACCAGCATGCACCGTCTCGGCTTGCTGGTAAGTGTTTCGGCTATTGAACCCCTGTAACTCATGGTGAGTGCTGGCGATCAGAGAAATGACGAGTGTAGGTGCAGATTAAAATGACAAGTGTCCTCGTAGCACAAAGACCCCTCCAGGGCCCTCTTAGACGTCTCACAGCATGAATGAAGGTCCATATGAATCCTGAGACTCAGCAACAATGTCCAGGTCTCACCGTGTAGTCACAGACTACGTTGTCAGCAGTGTGCGCATTGTTCCTTCATGCGGGGGCCAGAGCTTTCCAATACCATGGATTCCAAGAAAAGCCGTGAGGCGGGTGCCCTTGTAGCTCCGGTCACAGATGAGATGGGACCCCCTAGCGCGCTCAGGGCATAGCGCGCACAATATCCACAAGACAATTCCTCACTCCACAGAAAGAGAAACCAGGGGGACACACCGGGGAGCCAAGGAGGAAATCTTTATTGCAGCGTGGCAGGCATGACGCGTTTCGTCTTAAGTGACTTTTTAAAATGCCAAACACCAGAAACTGACACCTGCTGGCATTCAAACGATCCATCTTACTCCCATTGGTGGGAGCCCAGCAGAGTCCACCAATAGCGTGAACACCTCTTTGTAGTCCCCCTTTGATGGACTCCAACTACCAGCATGCACCGTCTCGGCTTGCTGGTAAGTGTTTCGGCTATTGAACCCCTGTAACTCATGGTGAGTGCTGGCGATCAGAGAAATGACGAGTGTAGGTGCAGATTAAAATGACAAGTGTCCTCGTAGCACAAAGACCCCTCCCGGGCCCCCTTAGACGTCTCACCGCATAAATGAAGGTCCATATGAATCCTGAGACTCAGCAACAATGTCCAGGTCTCACCGTGTAGTCACGGACTACGTTGTCAGCAGTGTGCGCATTGTTCCTTCATGCGGGGGCCAGAGCTTTCCAATACCTTGGATTCCAAGAAAAGCCGTGAGGCGGGTGCCCTTGTAGCTCCGGTCACAGATGAGACGGGACCCCCTAGCGCGCTCAGGGCATAGCGCGCACAATATCCACAAGACAATTCCTCACTCCACAGAAAGAGAAACCAGGGGGACACACCGGGGAGCCAAGGAGGAAATCTTTATTACAGCGTGGCAGGCATGACGCGTTTCGTCTAAAGTGACTTTTTCAAATGCCAAACACTAGAAACTGACACCTGCCGGCATTCAAATGATCCATCTTACTCCCATTGGTGGGAGCCCAGCAGAGTCCACCAATAGCATGAACACCTCTTTGTAGTCCCCCTTTGACTGACTCCAACTACCAGCATGCACCGTCTCGGCTTGCTGGTAAGTGTTTCGGCTATTGAACCCCTGTAACTGATGGTGAGTGCTGGCGATCAGAGAAATGACGAGTGTAGGTGCAGATTAAAATGACAAGCGTCCTCGTAGCACAAAGACCCCTCCCGGGCCCCCTTAGACGTCTCACCGCATAAATGAAGGTCCATATGAATCCTGAGACTCAGCAACAATGTCCAGGTCACACCGTGTAGTCACGGACTACGTTGTCAGCAGTGTGCGCATTGTTCCTTCATGCGGGGGCCAGAGCTTTCCAATACCTTGGATTCCAAGAAAAGCCGTGAGGCGGGTGCCCTTGTAGCTCCGGTCACAGATGAGACGGGACCCCCTAGTGCGCTCAGGGCATAGCGCGCACAATATCCACAAGACAATTCCTCACTCCACAGAAAGAGAAACCAGGGGGAAACACCGGGGAGCCAAGAAGGAAATCTTTATTGCAGCGTGGCAGGCATGACGCGTTTCGTCTTAAGTGACTTTTTCAAATGCCAAACACCAGAAACTGACACCTGCCGGCATTCAAACGATCCATCTTACTCCCATTGGTGGGAGCCCAGCAGAGTCCACCAATAGCGTGAACACCTCTTTGTAGTCCCCCTTTGACGGACTCCAACTACCAGCATGCACCGTCTCAGCTTGCTGGTAAGTGTTTCGGCTATTAAACCCCTGTAACTCATGGTGAGTGCTGGCGATCGGAGAAATGACGAGTGTAGGTGCAGATTAAAATGACAAGTGTCCTCGTAGCACAAAGACCCCTCCCGGGCCCCCTTAGACGTCTCACCGCATAAATGAAGGTCCATATGAATCCTGAGACTCAGCAACAATGTCCAGGTCTCACCGTGTAGTCACGGACTACGTTGTCAGCAGTGTGCGCATTGTTCCTTCATGCGGGGGCCAGAGCTTTCCAATACCTTGGATTCCAAGAAAAGCCGTGAGGCGGGTGCCCTTGTAGCTCCGGTCACAGATGAGACGGGACCCCCTAGCGCGCTCAGGGCATAGCGCGCACAATATCCACAAGACAATTCCTCACTCCACAGAAAGAGAAACCAGGGGGACACACCGGGGAGCCAAGGAGGAAATCTTTATTGCAGCGTGGCAGGCATGACGCGTTTCGTCTTAAGTGACTTTTTCAAATGCCAAACACCAGAAACTGACACCTGCCGGCATTCAAACGATCCATCTTACTCCCATTGGTGGGAGCCCAGCAGAGTCCACCAATAGCGTGAACACTTCTTTGTAGTCCCCCTTTGACGGACTCCAACTACCAGCATGCACCGTCTCGGCTTGCTGGTAAGTGTTTCGGCTATTGAACCCCTGTAACTCATGGTGAGTGCTGGCGATCAGAGAAATGAAGAGTGTAGGTGCAGATTAAAATGACAAGTGTCCTCGTAGCACAAAGACCCCTCCCGGGCCCCCTTAGACGTCTCACCGCATAAATGAAGGTCCATATGAATCCTGAGACTCAGTAACAATGTCCAGGTCTCACCGTGTAGTCACGGACTACGTTGTCAGCAGTGTGCGCATTGTTCCTTCATGTGGGGGCCAGAGCTCTCCAATACCTTGGATTCCAAGAAAAGCCGTGAGGCGGGTGCCCTTGTAGCTCCGGTCACAGATGAGACGGGACCCCCTAGCGCGCTCAGGGCATAGCGCGCACAATATCCACAAGACAATTCCTCACTCCACAGAAAGAGAAACCAGGGGGACACACCGGGGAGCCAAGGAGGAAATCTTCATTGCAGCGTGGCAGGCATGACGCGTTTCGTCTTAAGTGACTTTTTCAAATGCCAAACACCAGAAACTGACACCTGCCGGCACTTAAACGATCCATCTTACTCCCATTGGTGGGAGCCCAGCAGAGTCCACCAATAGCGTGAACACCTCGTTGCAGTCCCCCTTTGACGGACTCCAACTACCAGCATGCACCGTCTTGGCTTGCTGGTAAGTGTTTCGGCTATTGAACCCCTGTAACTCATGGTGAGTGCTGGCGATCAGAGAAATGACGAGTGTAGGTGCAGATTAAAATGACAAGTGTCCTCGTAGCACAAAGACCCCTCCCGGGCCCCCTTAGACTTCTCACCGCATAAATGAAGGTCCATATGAATCCTGAGACTCAGCAACAATGTCCAGGTCTCACCGTGTAGTCACGGACTACGTTGTCAGCAGTGTGCGCATTGTTCCTTCATGCGGGGGCCAGAGCTTTCCAATACCTTGGATTCCAAGAAAAGCCGTGAGGCGGGTGCCCTTGTAGCTCCGGTCACAGATGAGACGGGACCCCCTAGCGCGCTCAGGGCATAGCGCACATAATATCCACAAGACAAATCCTCACTCCACAGAAAGAGAAACCAGGGGGACACACCGGGGAGCCAAGGAGGAAATCTTTATTGCAGCGTGGCAGGCATGACGCGTTTCATCTTAAGTGACTTTTTCAAATGCCAAACACCAGAAACTGACACCTGCCGGCATTCAAACGATCCATCTTACTCCCATTGGTGGGAGCCCAGCAGAGTCCACCAATAGCGTGAACACCTCTTTGTAGTTCCCCTTTGACGGACTCCAACTACCAGCATGCACCGTCTCAGCTTGCTGGTAAGTGTTTCGGCTATTGAACCCCTGTAACTCATGGTGAGTGCTGGCGATCAGAGAAATGACGAGTGTAGGTGCAGATTAAAATGACAAGTGTCCTCGTAGCACAAAGACCCCTCCCGGGCCCCCTTAGACGTCTCACCGCATAAATGAAGGTCCATATGAATCCTGAGACTCAGCAACAATGTCCAGGTCTCACCGTGTAGTCACGGACTACGTTGTCAGCAGTGTGCGCATTGTTCCTTCATGCGGGGGCCAGAGCTTTCCAATACCTTGGATTCCAAGAAAAGCCGCGAGGCGGGTGCCCTTGTAGCTCCGGTCACAGATGAGACGGGACCCCCTAGCGCGCTCAGGGCATAGCGCGCACAATATCCACAAGACAATTCCTCACTCTACAGAAAGAGAAACCAGGGGGACACACCGGGAAGCCAAGGAGGAAATCTTTATTGCAGCGTGGCAGGCATGACGCGTTTCGTCTTAAGTGACTTTTTCAAATGCCAAACACCAGAAACTGACACCTGCCGGCATTCAAACGATCCATCTTACTCCCATTGGTGGGAGCCCAGCAGAGTCCACCAATAGCATGAACACCTCTTTGTAGTCCCCCTTTGACGGACTCCAACTACCAGCATGCACCGTCTCGGCTTGCTGGTAAGTGTTTCGGCTATTGAACCCCTGTAACTCATGGTGAGTGCTGGCGATCAGAGAAATGACAAGTGTAGGTGCAGATTAAAATGACAAGTGTCCTCGTAGCACAAAGACCCCTCCCGGGCCCCCTTAGACGTCTCACCGCATAAATGAAGGTCCATATGAATCCTGAGACTCAGCAACAATGTCCAGGTCTCACCGTGTAGTCACGGACTACGTTGTCAGCAGTGTGTGCATTGTTCCTTCAAGCGGGGGCCAGAGCTTTCCAATACCTTGGATTCCAAGAAAAGCCGTGAGGCGGGTGCCCTTGTAGCTCCGGTCACAGATGAGACCGGACCCCCTAGCGCGCTCAGGGCATAGCGCGTACAATATCCACAAGACAATTCCTCACTCCACAGAAAGAGAAACCAGGGGGACACACCGGGGAGCCAAGGAGGAAATCTTTATTGCAGCGTGGCAGGCATGACGCGTTTCATCTTAAGTGACTTTTTCAAATGCCAAACACCAGAAACTGACACCTGCCGGCATTCAAACGATCCATCTTACTCCCATTGGTGGGAGCCCAGCAGAGTCCACCAATAGCGTGAACACCTCTTTGTAGTCCCCCTTTGACGGACTCCAACTACCATCATGCACCGTCTCGGCTTGCTGGTAAGTGTTTCGGCTATTGAACCCCTGTAACTCATGGTGAGTGCTGGCGATCAGAGAAATGACGAGTGTAGGTGCAGATTAAAATGACAAGTGTCCTCGTAGCACAAAGACCCCTCCCGGGCCCCCTTAGATGTCTCACCGCATAAATGAAGGTCCATATGAATCCTGAGACTCAGCAACAATGTCCAGGTCTCACCGTGTAGACACGGACTATGTTGTCAGCAGTGTGCGCATTGTTCCTTCATGCGGGGGCCAGAGCTTTCCAATACCTTGGATTCCAAGAAAAGCCGTGAGGCGGGTGCCCTTGTAGCTCCGGTCACAGATGAGACGGGACCCCCTAGCGCGCTCAGGGCATAGCGAGCACAATATCCACAAGACAATTCCTCACTCCACAGAAAGAGAATCCAGGGGGACACACCGGTGAGCCAAGGAGGAAATCTTTATTGCAGCGTGGCAGGCATGACGCGTTTCGTCTTAAGTGACTTTTTCAAATGCCAAACACCAGAAACTGACACCTGCCGGCATTCAAACGATCCATCTTACTCCCATTGGTGGGAGCCCAGCAGAGTCCACCAATAGCGTGAACACCTCTTTGTAGTCCCCCTTTGACGGACTCCAACTACCAGCATGCACCGTCTCGGCTTGCTGGTAAGTGTTTCGGCTATTGAACCCCTGTAACTCATGGTGAGTGCTGGCGATCGGAGAAATGACGAGTGTAGGTGCAGATTAAAATGACAAGTGTCCTCATAGCACAAAGACCTCTCCCGGGCCCCCTTAGACGTCTCACCGCATAAATGAAGGTCCATATGAATCCTGAGACTCAGCAACAATGTCCAGGTCTCACCGTGTAGTCACGGACTACGTTGTCAGCAGTGTGCGCATTGTTCCTTCATGCGGGGGCCAGAGCTTTCCAATACCTTGGATTCCAAGAAAAGCCGTGAGGCGGGTGCCCTTGTAGCTCCGGTCACAGATGAGACGGGACCCCCTAGCGCGCTCAGGGCATAGCGCGCACAATATCCACAAGACAATTCCTCACTCCACAGAAAGAGAAACCAGGGGGACACACCGGGGAGCCAAGGAGGAAATCTTTATTGCAGCGTGGCAGGCATGACGCGTTTCGTCTTAAGTGACTTTTTCAAATGCCAAACACCAGAAACTGACACCTGCCGGCATTCAAACGATCCATCTTACTCCCATTGGTGGGAGCCCAGCAGAGTTCACCAATAGCGTGAACACCTCTTTGTAGTCCCCCTTTGACGGACTCCAACTACCAGCATGCACCGTCTCGGCTTGCTGGTAAGTGTTTCGGCTATTGAACCCCTGTAACTCATGGTGAGTGCTGGCGATCAGAGAAATGACGAGTGTAGGTGCAGATTAAAATGACAAGTGTCCTCATAGCACAAAGACCCCTCCCGGGCCCCCTTAGACGTCTCACCGCATAAATGAAGGTCCATATGAATCCTGAGACTCAGCAACAATGTCCAGGTCTCACCGTGTAGTCACGGACTACGTTGTCAGCAGCGTGCGCATTGTTCCTTCATGCGGGGGCCAGAGCTTTCCAATACCTTGGATTCCAAGAAAAGCCGTGAGGCGGGTGCCCTTGTAGCTCTCGGGGAGGAGCGGCGGCTCAGGTAAGGCGAGGCGGGAGGCAGGAGTCAGGAGGCGGGAGGCGGTCTGGGCAATGTCGGGGCAGGCGGGGGCCCGGGAGTGGCGGTGAAGTCCGGAGCGCGGCTCAGGTAAGGCAGAGGCGGGAGGCAGGCAGGCAGGAGGCGGGAGGTAGGCGGGCGGGGGGGGCGGGAGGTGGTCTAGGCAATGTCGGGGCGGGTGGGGGCCCAGCCGGGACTGCACAAAAGCCGAAAATGCGGGGCGGGCTGCTATATATATATGCATATATATATATTTATATGCACAACAGTCTCCTTTACGAAAAAAGAGTGGAAGCCACAGCGGGGGGAACATCAAGAAGGCTGCTTGATTGAAATACAAGAGGCAAATGCATTTCGGCTGTACGGCCTTCTTCAGTGCCAGGTAAGTGATTCAGGAGGTGTGCCCTAACCCAGATAAAATGTGTCCTGCTCTGAGCTGATTGGTTCCACTCTTTCACCTTGCTTCCAAGTGGATTGGTGCGCCCATATTATCTATCCACTGTGTAGCAGTGGACCGCATGTCCCAGAGTGCATCATTCTGGTCTCGGGTATATACACATATATTGGGGTAGTACATACCTGTTGCATTTTCATCATGCATATGCCTTTACTATACATGCGTTTACACCGAAATTTCATTGTAAAGGCATGAGTGGTAAAGACATATGCGTGGTAAAAACTTGTGTGGTAGTGTCACGTTCATTGTAATTACCCTGTTGTAAAGCCAGGGCATGGTAATGGCTTGGGTGGTTCCGTCGGGCGATGACGAGGAAAAATTAAATAAATAATGAATTCTCCCTCTTCAATGTCTGTCGAAATCCTCCTCACCCGGCCTCACCTCTCTTACCTGTACAGGCTGCTGGTACTGCTCCCTCTGGTATTTCTGTAGAGTAAGGAAAGGGTAGTTTGGGTGGTAGGTTTACTTTTATATTGTTAGGAGCAGTTGATTCTGATAAGCAGATACACACAGATTTATTTTGTCATTTTGAGGGATGCATCTGCCATATAAACACTCCTCTGACCTTTACCTACTATGACATGCCTGTCCACTCTTCCCACTGCAACTTTGTCAAACAATTCTATTTTGCCGCTGGTACATCACTTTTTTTGATGCACCAGCGGCACAGAGTGCTTGCCCATATTTACAAGGCCACGTAAATCCACCCTGCGTGGCTTTAAATGGCTGTGTGAATATGGCCCCCTTTCGTGCATTACTCAGCATGAAAGGGGCGTTTCATGAATGAAGCACTGGGTGTTCCCACGCAACATCCATGGAAACATGCTCATTCCCAGATTTACAAGGTTTTGTAAACCCGGGAATGCATCAGATTCATACGCCTCCCTGGGGAGGCGTGAAGGAGGAGCAATGAGGAGAAATACCTTTATTTCTCCTTATTTGTGTTTTTATGGTTTTTTTTAAGCAGGATGGTGCTCTTTCTGCACAAGAACAATCACCACTACAATGCACCATGGGACAAGGGTGCCTGCGTTGGTGCATGGCAGCTCATTGTGCACCAGTACAGGGAAAAATAACAGGAATGCTCTGTATCTTGCAGATACAGCACATTCCTGCCCTTTTCTTTTGACTCACGGCAGCACAGCAGGAAGGCTGTGTTGCCATGCTTCAAAATATTGTAAATGAGGCCCTATTGAGTTGGTATAGCGGATATCCGGTATACCAACTTCTACCGATTTTTAACTGATGACTGAGTAATCAGATTTGGGCAATGGTGAAAACTCTGTCAGGATAGTTGGCAGACCTTATGCACAAACTATAAATATGTCGGACAGAATTTCCTCAGCCTGGCAGATGGATTAAGTACTCTGTAATGGAGGAACAGCAGCCCTTACGCCAGACTCTAAATCAGCCCCTTGGACACTATGGTTTTCTCTAGTGATTCTGCCCTAATTCAACATGTGAATGACCTGTTCTTTGTCTCCAATTCTAAGGACCAATTAAATTGTGATGATTGTATTGCTTAATGAATGCCTAAAAGAGGGCACAAGACTTCAAAAAATACCCAACAATTTTATTTACGATATTTAGGGTACAACATTTCTTCGGGCGAGACACATCAGCCAGCTAGCTGATCGCAAACTGTATTTGCTGTTTTTGATGATTCTGCTTCTAAATATGCTGCTTTTTCACAGGTTTGGCAATACCATTCTGAGGCATATTTACAAGCCCCTATCACCCCAGGGATGTCACTTTTAATGGCATTGTGGTGACGATAGGGGCTTTGCCTTATTTATACGGCAGTGTTCAGCCACTTAACCTGGGTTAACACTGCCTTGTAATTAAGGACCCCTTTCACGCTATACTTAGCATGAAAGAGGAGGGCAATGGGTTTTTGGTGGGTGTTCCACTGCAAGACCTATTGATTTTGATTCTGCCCCATATTTACAAGTGCTTCATCAATATGGGGCAGCACCAAGATTATGACCAGTGAAAACCTGGTCTTACCCTGGCGCAGTGAGAAGAAATACTTTCTTTCACCTTGTTTTTGCTGTTTACATGTGTGTTGAGTTGTGCGACAGACCTTGAAAAAGCAAAACTCCATTGATTGTTTATGCGTAAGATGGAGTCCATTCCTGCACATATACAATCATTAAAAAAATGATGTTTTGGAACTTCATGTGTGCTGCATTAAGCGCATTTTAGGAGCTACAAAATGCCATTTAAAGATTGTTCATGTTTAGGAAGGCACACCTTCCTGCACACAAACAATCTTCCCCTTTAATGCAGACTCCCTTGCACTTTGGTTGTAAATATGGTGCAGCCCTGCATTTCAGAAGTGGTGGAGTGCAGCATTAAGCCAAGGAGGCTAAGGCCGAGCTCCGCCACTTCTTTTGTGAAAATGCCCCTATGTGTCTATAGCTTCTGATCCCCTCTTGCCAACTTTGTATGACCTTGCAGCTGCTCTACAGGAACGATTGTATGGGAAAGGTATGGGCGCCTTGGGTATCCGGATGGCTTGTGGCAGGACAAGAATGGTTGCCTGAGAATTCTGTTACCTAATCTATCTTTTTACATCATGATATTATTCATGTTAGCACGGGTAGCATGGTTAGTGCAGCTAAAACTCACTGGTACACTTCCAATTTTTCATATATGAACAACAGTATTGTGACTCCTGTGCATCTTGATAAGGATATAATATAGGTAAGTATATTAAAACAACGTGAGCAGCTCACCCCGTTTCCTGGAGCCTGTTTGTGCATGGGCCAATTGACTTAATTCAGGTACCGCATTGATGCTCCTACCATTTTGTATTGGAGTTGGGTTGCATGTTTTCAGGTTGTCACTTCAAGTAATCAATAGTACAAGAACTGTGTACTACTTAGTAGCATGCAGGCTTAAGAGCTCCCCACCGTTCCATATGGGTCTTGACAACACTTGCAATCTGTCTGGTTCCACGCGCTGCGTCTCACGCGGTGAGCCCCACATCAAAGTATTCTCATCAATTACTGAGCTGTGAACTAGAGTGGACTGCCCCTCTGGGTTCACACATCACATTGCAAGCGGACTAGAGAACTGGAAGAATTCAGGTGGCTATCTGAAGAGCTCCCGGTTCTGCAATGCACGGCAGAGAATGAACAAGAATGCTACCCCTCACCCTGACACATATATGGCCTGAGATTCAGTTAATGCAAAGTGTCACAGCTATCTCATCCCTTGATTGGTCTGGCTGGCACTTTTTAGGTCGAGCCTGAGCAGCGCATGCACTACTGTGAGGCATGCAGGAGTGCAGTATGGCTTGGAAGCCCCGCCCACCCTCCGCTTATATTTTTAATTGGCTTGTGCTATTGTCCTTCGTAAACACTGGCCTCCGAGTGGTTATTAGGCTTGTTAGTCCCTCCTTGGTACCGCCTTGTCTGCATTTGGTACCTCCCATAATGACTGGATCTTTTACTGGTGTTGTTATATGGGCTGCTTTAAAGGTCAGTGAGCACTTTTTTATTCAATACCCTTCCTCTATTTCACCCAGTACCTCGCAGCACGCTGCACGCTTTTATTTTAATTTTTACTAATGGTGCTCCACTTTAACTATAACAGCCACGTTTATTTAATTTAGCAGCCCGGTCCGCATTTAGTGGTTGCGTTGTTTATTTTGTAAGCTAGCGCCCATGCTGCGCTTTCACATTTATGGAGGCCGCGCCCCTTTCTTTACAGAAACTGCGTTAACGAAAGGTACCCGGCAGACATTAAAGTGAAAGAGCGGCATGGGTGCTTTTACCCAAAAGAAAATTATTTGTCAACTTGACAAAACAGATGCCTTTTTTGTCAAAGCTCCCATGCCGCAGTTTCACTTTAATGTCAGACACGCTCCTTTCGTTAGACGCGTCTTGTCTAAAGAATGAGGCGTGGCCTCCATAAATGTGAAAGCTCCATATGGGCGCTAGTAAAACAAACATTTGCAATGCAATAGGTCTCGCATTTGAGAGAGTTTAAGGTAATGCCTTGCCAATAGCTTAAACTCTCGTTAATGCAAGACCTGTTGCATTGCAAATGCTTGTTACATCAAGTCAGGTGGGTTGCTTCATCGCAGTGGCATAAACGAAACGTGAGGAGGCCCCCCTTCAAAGTATACAGTCCGGAGCTCTCAGGCCAGGGACTGCCCATGCCAAAGTGGTACCCCAGAGCCCGGGGGCGCTTTGCAGGGGCTTTTGTTGCGCCGCTAGTTCATCGTGTGGTTATGACAGCAGGAACGGGTGGATGGTGGCTGGAAGAAGTCAGCAGAATGACACTGCACCTTTACCAGGTAGAGGTAGACAAATGGTCTAAAAGGAGGAAGCCTTTCTGCATGTATTGAACCAATATAAGGAGGATTTTAATCTTTCTGGCTGTATTGCCATGTGCCCACTGACTAATGGGGTGAACCTACAATTCTGATCCCTTTTGAAAGCGGAGAGGTACTTACACAGGTATTTTATTTCTGAATGTGACAACTTAAACACCTTTTTAATATGAACGATCTGAAAGTGCATGCCTGACCAAAATGTACATCTTCTTGCTATTCACCTGTTTGTCACTGCTGGTGAAATGGTTTGTGACAAAGGACATTGCAGGATTTTGTGGGAAACAAAGAAAAACCAAAGGAAATGATGGACGGAGCATTGACAATACAAGCACTCACCCCCAGTCAATTGATCTGGGTTTAATCCATCACCGTTCTTTAGCCCACTCTGCCACCCTAGTTCAGACATGGCCATATGCAAATCAGTCTGACCCTGTGCCTCATGGGAACAGTCCAGCCCGAACTGCCAAGCCATGCCTTCCCTGGACCGGAAACAAGCTACCGAGGACCGGTTTCTGGCATTCCAGCCAATTCAGCCCGGCTTGCTTGAATCCAGGGGCCAAGTGAGCAAGGGACTCACGTCTGAGCATACCCTGCCAACTTATGGAGAACAAAGAAAAACCAAAGGAAATGATGGACGGAGCGTTGACAATACAAGCACTCAACCCCAGTCAACTGATCTGGGTTTAATCCATCACTGTTCTTTTGCCCACTCTGCCACCCCAGTTCAGACATGGCCATATGCAAATCAGTCTGACCCTGTGCCTCATGGGAACAGTCCAGCCCGAACTGTCAAGCCATGCCTTCCCTGGACCGGAAACAAGCTACCGAGGACCGGTTTCTGGCATTCCAGCCGTCTTCAGCCCTGCTTGCTTGAATCCAGTGGCAAAGTGAGCAAGGGACTCACGTCTGAGCATACCCTGCCAACTTATGGAGAACAAAGAAAAACCGAAGGAAATGATAGACGGAGCGTTGACAATACAAGCACTCACCCCCAGTCAACTGATCTGGGTTTAATCCATCACCGTTCTTTAGCCCACTCTGCCACCCCAGTTCAGACATTGCCATATGCAAATCAGTCTGACCCTGTGCCTCATGGGAACAGTCCAGCCCGAACTGCCAAGCCATGCCTTCCCTGGACCGGAAACAAGCTACCGAGGACCGGTTTCCCTGCATTCCAGCCGTCTTCAGCCCGACTTGCTTGAATCCAGTGGAAAAGTGAGCAAGGGACTCACGTCTGAGCATATCCTTTGCCACTGGAGTCAAGCAAGCAAACCCAGATCAGTTGACTGGGGGTGAGTATTTGTATTGTCAACGCTCCGTCCATCATCACCTTTGAGGGGTTGAGGGGGTCGTTGAGGCCCTCCATTTCTAATTTTGCAGGGATGGGCCTTGGAGCCCACCCCAACCATTTATTTTATAGCCCCGGGGTGGCTCTCACTCTTGCATAGCAAACAGCAATGTTCAGAAAATCTTCCGCTAATATAACAAAGGATTTTGAAGTCCATTTTCGGCATTTTTGTTGTAGTTTGCAGCCATTAAAGCGGCGACAATTTTAACTCCTTCTTTGTAAATATGCCACTAAGTTTTGTAATGTTGACAATTTCGTCTCCCATTTAAATAGGCACAAAGTATTTATTGAAGTGCATTGTGAATCATGAAGCAACACTGTCTAATTGTGATCGATAAAGAATTGAATGAGTTGTGTACTTCTTTTGCTCATAATGTGCATGGGGCAGATTTACAAGTTCATTGCGTTTCTATTGCATCACTTTTAAGATGGAAAAATTGACGCGAAAGTGGCGCAAGGGGTTTGTAAATCTGGTACATAGTGCTCTGTTTTACTTTGCTTTCCTTTCTGTCATGTAGAGGATCCTGGGTAAATATAAAGGTTTCTGTACAGCCAGTACCTTTCAACCCTACCCCCAAACTGGTTACTGCCTGTTACCATAGTAACAGTTCATGGAACACCTAAGTGAGCACAGAGGTTAGAAGTTCAGCACACTATGTTGCTAATCGAAACATTTACTGTGCTGGAGTTTTAAAAGTTTTCCATAGGAACCGTTAGTCATAGCTATAGACTCTTGTAAAGAGCTGGTAAAGAGTTAGCCTCAGTATTATACTTGTAGTTATAAATATCATTTCTATTTTTAAATGTTTTCTAACTGTATTATTATCACACTAAATAAAAGTGAAATGTTGTCAGAAAAAGAAGACGTATATACTTTTTTAATTAACTTTTATTGAAACAATAATAGATTGATAAATAGATTAATGAATACCTAGAAACATAACTTTAATAAACAAAATGTGATATGGACTCCAATAGAAGTAGTGTAGGTAATCTGCAAAAGAAAAATGAAAATAAGTTTTTAAAGTTAGATCGATGTGACTAAATGAGGTCAAACATTACAAGTTAAGGTAATACTTGGCAATATTTTTTAATTTGCATGTCTGCAGTGTGCTTGATACATTCCATCTCTCTTATAGACCCGTGTTCAAGATGTGTCTGTACGGAAGTGCCTACTGCTTCAGATTTACAGTATGGACCAACAGGTCTTTAAAATGATTCAGAGATGAGATAGAATTAGGTGAGAGATCAATTCATTATGCAGGACAATATTCTTTGGGGCTTATTTACAAGCCGCTTGGGCCACTTTTGCATTTGTTTTCTCATGTTAAAAGTGATGGAAAAATGGAGCATGGGGCTTGTAAATGAGCCACTTAATTTCTAACACATTAAATCGGAGGCATTGTGTATCTAGTACGCTCTGCTAAACACTGTGACCAACAGAGTTCACAACTTGAACTCAACTTTGGTTCTACACTGGAGAGTAATAAATTCCGCCTTGATTTTTATATCGGCAGAGTGGACAGCACCGTCCATAACTTTAAAAGAGAAAGAAAACAATGTGAGAGAGAGTGAGAGAGAAAAAGAGAGAAAGAATGTCATTATAAAGTAAGAGAGAGAAAGTTATAGATGGAGCAGTTAATACTGGAGAAAATCTTCGTAGCTCATCTTTTGCCTTTGTTGTGTGTCCAAGCACGTGCTGGTTCATAGTACACCTTCCAGTTAAGTGATCTGAAAGATAGTATATAGAGTTAGTAATAGCATAGTACATACAACTGCACAAGTATATGTTTGCTTTATTTATTTGTACAGTAAAGATTTGGGTCTCCGTTTTGTAGTGCTGACGTCACCCGGGTCTTGAACGCAAATGTATCCTTATGTCTGAAAATTTCCACAACATGGCCAATATGAAAGGTACGGGGTATCACTGACTCTATATTCATTCATAGTTGCACACATAAAAGATGGTGGACATGACGCATTTCTGTGATTATGAATGTTTGTTGTACATTTAGTGGAGTGTTGTAGCTGTAGTAACACAGGGCTGTGAAAGGTTTAAGTTGCAGTTTTTGGCACATGAAGGGTAGCTAATGTATACGTATGTGGTCATTCAGGTATACTGTCGAACTTGGTGCTGGAAATCAGTGTTCAAGGCTTGGAATTGCGTTCACATCCTGTTATTGTAGACTAATGATGTAATCTACGCGTGCCTGAAAATGTACTGTAAATACGGTGCTCATGTCAATTGCTGATATAGTTTTGGGATGATTTTGCGCTATATAAATATGCTAAAAAATAATTTTAAAAAAGGAGGAATAGTTCACACTTACTATCAGAGGTAAGATGGTTGCATACGCTATTTAAAGCCCAATATAATGTCGTAGAGCATAGAAGCAGCATTTTAGAAACATAATAAATACACAGATACATAGTTGAGGTGGGTACGGGCACATGCGCTCGACTCCATTTTATTATGTTGCTGTTGGTAACAAGTAGAATAACAATTATGATATCATACACAGATATTCAATCATAAACAGTTTATGACTTCTGCTGTACTAAGGTAGGAGCACTATATGTGAAATAATACACAGAAGATTCTGTCGGAAAGTGTTCATGAGTTGTGGTACACTGAGGTAGGGGCGGTTTATGTAGAGCCTGCGATAATGCGTGGGTCAAGCAGAACGAACTAATAAGAATGTCTTTTGGCAAGTGAATTTTGCCTTAATAAGGCCACGTGGTGATTATTTATGGTGTACTGAGTTAGTGATACGTGTAGTGCTCAGTGTGTGCTCACGCTGCGATGATGCATGGTTCGAGTGGTTTGTACTCAAAATATTGATTGTTGCATACTAGTCTGCATGAATTTTGAGGTTAAAAAAAACCTATCATCATGTTTATCAATTGCTCTGCAAACTATGTCTACTGATTGCTCTCCATAAGAAATTAAACGATTGCATTTCACGCAGTGCATTCGAAGTTTCTCAAAATGGGGACGTATGTCTGGTTGCGATGTTGAAGGTGATATCCCAGAGGTACTTGGTATTGCCAGTGGGGCAGGTACATTTTGGCACTGTGTTCTACTTTCTTTGTCAACATTGTTCACAGGATGTAGGTATTAAATGTGCTTGTGCATACCAACAGTGCCACAGGAATATTTTTGTCTGTGTCTTAAATAAACAAAGGCTAAATTCCTTACTGTTTGTAGTGTAGATACAAAACTGAATTTGAGTTGTGAATCCTACTGTTCGTAGTGTACATCAAAGCTATTATTCAGCATTGTTATATAAGAATGCTTTGTTTTCACTTATTTTCACAAAATCTGAAAACATACAGTATAATTGACTCTGCATTAAATACATCAAGGCTGAATTTCCTACTGTCTATAGTGTAGATGAAAAGCTGAATTTAAGTTGTAAACCCTGTTGTCCGCAGTATAGATCTTAGGGTGGGCTGCATTATCTGTAATCATGATTGAAGTGGAAGATAGACCATATATGAAGGAAGCATACTAAAGGGATATTGTGTAGGATTTGATAGGTGTATACTTAGTTTGGTTTGCACTGAGTTAGTGGTATCTGAAACAACAACGGTCTGTGGAGCCTGTGCTGATGTGCGGTCCGGGCAGGCGGTACTGATACTAATGTTTTTTGTCTTGTAATTTCTGCCTTAGTAAGGCAACGTGACAATGATTTTTGGTGCACTGAGTTACTAGTACCTTTGGCGCTTAGCGTGTATGTATCGTGCTATGATGCGTGGTCAGGGTCCAGTAATTGGACTAATGTGTTTTCTCGATTGAATTTAGCATAAATTCCATTTAAAAGTGATGGTATGTCTCACTGTGACATAAAACAGTTCACTCTTTTTTGCGATGATTTATAGTGCACTGAGTTAGTAGTATCTTTGGCGCTGAGCTTGTACATATCCTGCGATAACGCATAGTGCAGAGGGGCCGAACAGGGAGCAATGTTTTTTGCCTAGTGAATTCTGCCTTAATGAGGCTACGGAGAGATGACTTGTGATGCAGTGAGTTAGTGGTACCGAAAGAACTCAGCGTGTGCATACCCTGCGATGATTCGAGGTTCGGGGGGGTCGCAGTGATATAATATCTCTTGTCTACTGGAATGTGTCATGTCCAATCGTCTTTCTACCTAAATGGTGAGCCCTCACAATGTAGATCGAAGGCAGTAGCTATCACTGACATCAATAAATTCTTTATGTCGTATCTTTTAACAAAATCTGAGGACATAAAGTACAATTAACTCTACCTTAACAAAACAAGGCTAAATTTCATGCTGTTCGTAGTATAGATTGAAAGCTGAATTCAAAATGTGAACCCTGCTGTCCGTACTGTAGATCGAAGGCAGAAATATTGACAAATGATTTTTGTCACTTATTTCAAAAAAAATCAGAACACATACTGTACAATTGTCTCTCCATTAAATACATCAAGGTTTAATTCCCTACTGTCCGTAGTATACATGCAAAGTTGACTTCAAGTTGTGAACCCTGTTGTCCGCAGTGTAGATTGAAGGCAGTAGTTGACACAAACATTGATGAATGCTATTTTGTCACAGTTAACAGAATCTGAGCACACAGTACAATTGTCTCTGCCTTAAAGAAATCAAGACTGAATTCAATGTTGTCTGTAAAGCTAATGCGCCACTTGCATCAAGTCGTAAACTCTGTTGATCGCAGTGTACATTTGAAAACAGTACTCAGTACAATCCCTGAGGAATGTTTTATGTGCGATCCTTTAACAAAATTGTCTCTGCGTTACATATATCAAGGATAACTTGAATGCTGCCTGTAGTGTATATGAAACGCTGAATTCAAGTTGTGAACCCTGCTGTTTGTAATGTAGATCTTAGGTTGCACTGCATTAGCTGTAATGTACTCTATACATTGACTGTTGCATACAAGACTTATGAACTGGTATCAAGTGGTGAACTCTGTTGATCGTAGTGTACATTTGAAGGCAGTACTCAGTACAGTCATTGAGGAATATTTTTGTCGCATCATTTAACAAAATTGTCTCTGCCTTATATAAATCAAGGCTAACTTGAATGCTGTCCGTAGTGTAGATGGAAAGCTGAATTCTAGTTGTGAACCCTGTTGTACACAGTATGGATTAAAGTACTTGACAAAGACATCGAGGAATGTTTTTTGTCACTTATTTAAACAAAATCAGTAGACATATATTAAAGTTGTCTCTGCATTAAATAAATGAAGGCTGCATTTCTTACTGTTGATAGTTTAACAAAATATGAGGTCGAGACTGAATTCAATGTTGTCTGTAGTGCTTCTGCAGCACTGGTATCAAGTTGTAAATTCTACTGACCACACTGTAGATCAGAGGCAGAAGTCTTTTAGTCTCCTTATTTCCTCTCTTGCGAAGTTTCCCGGATGTTTTGTCTGAAGATATCTCCTCATACTTGCTGTTCCACAATAGTATTTTTTTGTAGTGTCACCCCCGCACAGGACTGCCTTGCAGATTTTGAAAGTGACTTTAGTGGCATTAACCTTCTTCTGCAAAGGAGGAAAAGTAAAAAAAGTTCAATACAATTGATGTATAGTTCTCTGGAAGGGGAGGTTCAGGCACAAATTCTTCATTTCCAGAGTGTTCTGAATTAGAAGATGATTCATTAGTAGCTATTTCTCCAACTTTGCTGAGAACCAGGTGTGCAAAATTGAGAAAGAACAGCTCTTGCTAGTAGATGTCTTCTCCTCAGAAATGTCTAACAAGAGTGATTGAAATGGGTGGGTTACTTCAATACTTACAATAGGAAGTGTAATGAGCCAATCAAATCTCTTTTTTTCTGGTCACATGGTGTCTGTGCATGGTACGCACATGCAGGTGGCACCTAACTCTCACAGAGCGCGACTTTGCGAAATTGCATTTAAAAGAAATGTGACTTTATTGAAAGTTAAAGAATATTATTTTTATAATTAGCTCAGAAAATGTCTTGTCTTAATATTTATATTAAATACATATATATAGGTTTTTGAACATTAAAAAATTCCATGGGAGTCCCGCACCTACCACGTTCCTCGCATATGACATCACGCGCAACCGCACGACCGTCACGTCAAGTAATATGTATATCTCGCATATGAATTTCTAAGGTTTTTTAAATGCTAATTTTTAACTTTAAAGTGGCTGAAACGTATGGTTTTCTACGTGAATTTCAAAGGTTTTGTAAATGATAATTTTTAAAATGTATTAATTGTTATATTTTTTTATACTGATTTATTACATTATTTAAAATTATTTATTTTTAGATCTTTTATTTTTTAAATTACATTACATATTTTTATGTAAATTGAAAAATAAATGCTTTTTAAAACATTTAAATTTTTATATTTTCATTTTTTAAAATATTTTTCTAATTTATATATATTTTATATAGCAGGCAATGATATCCTATGGAAGAAAATTCTAGTTACTGGTAAGTACAGATAAATTTACTTTTCAGGAACAGTAGTGAGCTGAAAGCTGCAGCACTGAGGTCTCTCCTGAAAACAGGTGAGTAAATCCGAATTCGTAGTTTGGCTGATTTTTGAGGAATTTTTTTAAGTTCCAAAACTCCACACTTAGAAATTTTTTCAAGTGAAACATGTCAATGTTACCCTATGGAAGGAAATTCAAGTTACTGTAACTACGATTAGAATTAATTTTCAGGATCAGTAGTGGGCTGAAAGATACAGCACTGAGGTCTCTCTTGATAACAGGTGAGTAAATGGGAATTCATAGTTCGGCTGATTTTAGAGGAATTTTTGAAAGTTCCCAAACTCCACACTTAGAAGAATTTCCAAGTGAAACCAGTCAATGTTAGCCTATGGAAGGAAATTCAAGTTACAGTAACTACAATTAGAATTACTTTTCAGGAACAGAAGTGGGCTGAAAGATACAGCACTGAGGTCTCTCTTGATAACAGGTGAGCACATGGGAATTCATAGTTCGGCTGATTTTAGAGGAATTTTTGAAAGTTCCCAAACTCCACACTTAGAAGAATTTCCAAGTAAAACATGTCAATGTTAGCCTATGGAAGGAAATTCAAGCTACTGTAAGTTTGGTTACAATTACTTTTAAGGGTGCGTCCTGGGCTCAAAGATGCAGCACTGACGTCTCTCGTGATAACAGGTGAGTAAATCAGAATTTGTAGTTCGGATGATTTTAAAGGATTTTTTTTAAATTCCAAAACTCCACACTTAGAAAAATTTCCATGTGAAACAGGTCAATGTTTGCCAATGGAAGGAAATTCAAGTATGGTTACATTTACTTTTCAGGGTCGGTCCTGGGCTCAAAGATGCAGCACTGACGTCTCTCGTGATAACAGGTGAGTAAATCGGAATTCGTACTTTGGCTGATTTTAGAGGAATATTTCGCTCACTAGTGAAGGAAGGGGGCGGGGCCTGAGGCGACATGTGTGCAAACACGCTCTGTGGCACGTTTTAGGGTGTGGAATATATTCCTCTTCAATCCTGAGGTCACCTATGAGCCAACTAGCCCATCAGGTACCTCCAGTTTGCGCCAGGGAGCTGCGTTGCAGAAAGGTGTTCAGATGCCCGCCCCATTTTTACAACACTCTGCAACGCAGCTCCGTGGCACTTACTAGAGGTTCCCGTTGGACTAGTTGGCCCCTAGGGGACCTCTGGATTGAAGAGGAATATATTCCCCAAGCTAAAATGCGCCACAGGGCGTGTTTGCACACATGCCACCTCAAGCCCCGCCCCCTACCTTCACCACTGTGCAAACATGCCCCGTAACACGTTCTAAGTTGGGGGATTAAGTCCCCTTGCATACTGGGGTCCATGGGGGCCAACTAGCACACCAGGAACCTCCAGTATGCTCCAGGGGGCTGCGTTGCAGAGAGGTGTAAAAAGGGGCGTGGCCTCATTACACCTCTCTGCAACGCAACCCCCTGGGACGTTTACAAAGGGGGGACTAATTCCCCTTGCATACTGGGGGTCACTGGGGGCCAACTAGCCCACCAGAAACCTCCAGTGTGCGTCAGGGAGCTGCGTTGCAGAGAGGTGTAAAGAGGCCACACCCCTTTCTACACCTCCCTGCAACGCAGCCCCCTGGCGCTTTTTCAGAGGAGGAACTAATTCCCCTTGCATACTCGGATCCCTAGGGGCCAACTAGCCCACCAGGAACCTCCAGTGTGCGCCAGGGGGCTGCGTTGCAGAGAGGTGTAAAGAGGCCACACCCCTTTTTACACCTCTCGAAACACAGCCCCCTGGCGCTTTTTCAGAGGGAGAACTAAATCCCCTTGCATACTGGGGGTACCTGGGGGACAACTAGCCCACCAGGAACCTCCAGTGTGCGCCAGGGGGCTGCGTTGCAGAGAGGTGTAAAAAGGGTCATGGCCTCATTACACCTCTCTGCAGGGGAGCCCCCTGGCCCATACTGGAGGTTCCTGGTGGGCTAGTTGGCCCCCAGGGACCCCCAGAATGCAAGTGGAAGTACTTCCACCTCTGCAAAAGCGCCAGGGGGCGTGTTTGCAAAGAGGTGCAGGGAGGGGGCGTGGCCTCCTCCCGATTAAAAAAAAAACTTTTAAGAAGGGGGGCTGTGTAGCCCGCCTTCTTTTTCTTTCTTTTTTTTGGCCCTGGGGACCCCATCCTCCAGGGCCTGCCCCCAATTTTTTCTTGTTTTTTGTTAAATCGGGAAGGGGCCGCGTGGCTCCCCTCCTGTGGCCAATTCCGGCCCCAGGGACCCCATCCCCCGGGCATGGCCAACTTTATTTTTTTATTTTTGTGGAGGGGGGCTGCCCCCTTAAGTCCCCGGGGACCCCATTCCCCGGGGACCCCATCCCCAGGGCCGGCATTTAAAAAAAATGTTTTTTGGGAGCGGGCCGCGTGGCCCCATTTCCGGGCCACTTCTGGCCCCGAGGACCCCATCCCCTGGGGCCTGGCCTTCCTCGTTTCCTCCCCAAGCCTCCCACGGTCCCTGCCAGCTCCCCGCATCCTGCGGGAGCCAACATTGCTTTTCTGTATGGGGAGCAGCTAACAGGCTGCTCCCCATACAGAAAAGCAATCGGCTTTGATTTTTGAAAGAGAGAGCAGGTTTCCTGCTCTCTCTTTCAAAAACTCAAAGTAGTTTGCTGTGGTAGGGTGGGAGCCGCGAGGCTCCCGCCCTACCACAGCAAACAGCAGTGTCCCGGGGGTGGACACCCAGGGACACTACAGGAGCCGGCCCTGGGGGATGGCGGTCCACAGGGCCATCAAGGGCTCCAGGAGGGGGGCCGCGCGGCACCCTTCCCACCATCAACAAAGCCCCGGGGGTGGTGGTTCCCTGGGGCTGGGGGGTCCATCACAGACCCCCTATTTTACATATAAGTGCCCCGGGGAGGTGGCGATCCCCGGGGCGTGTGGGGGGTTGAGCCTCCCCCACAGGTTTTTTGGTTTTTTTAAATAAAAAAAACAAAGCGCCGGGGCTGTGGGAGGGCCATGAGCCCCCCCGCATACCTGGAAAGAAAGCCCTGGGGGGGCAGTGCCCTGGGCTCGGGGGCCCTAGAGGTCCCCCATCACTAATGTTAAAGCCCCAGGGGAGGTAGTCCCCGGGGCTTCCAGGGGCCGTGAGCCCCCGCATACTTAGAAAAAAAGCCCCGGGGTGGCGGTCCCTGGGGCTCGGGGGGCCTTAGAGGCCCCCCATCACTAATAACAGAGCCCCGGGGGTGGTGGTCCCCGGGGCTGCGGGGGGCCTGAGAGGCCCCCCATCACTAATAACAAAGCCCCAGGGGGTGGCGGTCCCCGGGGCTGCGGACCCCCCCACACTTTTTTAATCATTTTATCCCTGGGATTTTTCGTCCCCCTGGGCTCTAATTTTTTAAAAAGCAGACCCGTTTTTTTTTTCACGCGGAGTTCACGTACGTACACGGACCCTGCAATTTAAAAAAATAAATAAATTTGGGGGGGTCTTGGGGGTCCTTGTGGGACCCCTTGAGCAGGCCTAGGGGGTCAGGGTGTTTCTACCCTGCCCCCTTTTTTGCGTTTTCCATGATTGTTTCTCTGCTTTCTTGTGCCTCGATTCTTCCTGGTTTGGAGTGTTGACAGCCAATTAGCACTCAGCTCGTGCTCGGAAAGGTACAGAGTACAGTAAGCTTACAGTAAGCTTACAGTACGCACCTCATAGTCCCGAGTATTACTCTAGTGAGTTGCCGTGAAAGTGCCCCCAATTCAGTTCAATGACACCCTAGTGGGTGGTGGGACACAGCTCCAGTCCTCACTGATACACTTTCATGTTTGCACCGGACAGGTGCTCGCATCCTGCCTCTCGTGGAGTCAGCTTCACCTGGCGCTCCGAGTCTGCACACACGCAGTGGGCCTCCTCTCGCGGCTGGACTGAGCCGCTCAAATCCACAACAAAGGTTAGCCCGAAATGAAAAGAGGCCTCAGGCAGCTTGTTACATTCCGCTTTTAATGGTGACAAACTTGCAAGCCGGTCACAGACAGAGTTCAGCTTTTCAAAAATTTGGCGATACGCGTTTCAGGAAATTACACTCCTTTCTTCAGTGGCACTGCTGCTGGGATTGACGGGGAGCTCCTAGGTTGCACTTAATAAACAACAAGTCCTGCCCATGCGGGCGTGGCTACTCCTATGGCATCTTGGAACTCGTAGTGCAGGTAGGAATCACTTAATTAAGTACAAGTCTCATTCCCACAGTTAATTAAAGATGTGTGTTGCCCCAGTGGGTTCAAGTTAAAAACTGCTGCAACTCAGCCCCGCTTTGCCAGTAAAGACCGGGAACTTTCATGTTTGCACTGGACAGGTGCTCGCATCCTGCCTCTCGTGGAGTCAGCTTCACCTGGCACTCCGAGTCTGCACAAACGCAGTGGGCCTCCTCTCGCGGCTGGACTGAGCCGCTCAAATCCACAACAAAGGTTAGCCCGAAATGAAAAGAGGCCTCAGGCAGCTTGTTACGTTCCACTTTTAATGGTGACAAACTTGCAAGCCGGTCACAGACAGAGTTCAGCTTTTCAAAAATTTGGCCAGACGTGTTTCAGGAAATTACACTCCTTTCTTCAGTGGCACTGCTGCTGGGATCGACAGGGAGCTTCTACGTTGCACTTAATAAACAACAAGTCCTGCCCATGTGGGCGTGGCTACTCCTATGGCATCTTGGAACTCGTAGTGCAGGTAGGTATCACTTAAGTAAGTTCCAGTCTCATTTCCGCAGTTAAAGATGTGTGTTGCTCCAGTGGGTTGAAGTTAAAAACTGCTGCAACTCAACCCCGCTTTGCAGTAAACACCGGGAACTTTCATGCTTGCACCGGACAGGTGCTCGCATACTGCCTCTCGTGGAGTCAGCTTCACCTGGTGCTCCGAGTCTGCACACACGCAGTGGGCCTCCTCTCGCGGCTGGACTGAGCCGCTCAAATCCACAACAAAGGTTAGCCCGAAATGAAAAGGGGCCTCAGGCAGCTTGTTACGGTCCGCTTTTAATGGTGACAAACTTGCAAGCCGGTCCCAGAGTTCAGTGTCATAATGTACTAGCTTGTTTTATTCTAGACTGTGTCATCGTACTTATGATGTACCCAAATTCCATATGTGAGGACGCTCAGACCCAGTGGAGAACTGGAACAGGAGCTGGAGATAGATTAATACAGGATAACGAACTTGGCGTATAAAAATAGAGAGAGAGATTCAATTGAAGTTAAACAAAGGAGATTCTCAGCAACCAAAAACGTGAGTAATTTTTTGTGTTTGAACAGCCGATGTACGAATTGAAAAGCGGCAAGCTTAAAAAAGCATAATGCAGCGTTAATTTCGAACATTCCAAGCTGCCCGTTCACTCGGTTAATAAATAAAGTAAGCACAACAGAAAACTGTACTTGAGCAAGTGGAAGCGTATGTGGAGAGGAATATTGGAAAGCGTAACTATTTGACAACATTAAATAAAGAGAAATATTGTTTTCAGCACTGAATAAACGGCGCATCATGCAACATTCGGAACTGCACGCACAAACGAGTTGAATAATGCACACAGCGCCAGCGCGATGAAAGGCTGAAAATGTGTCTCGCATACTATTTAAATAATCTCAATTTTGTTGATCTTTGAATCAATTTTTTCCAATTTAAAATAATACATTACTCACGAGGTTGCTGGACGAAGTCTGTTTACTGGCTCTTCTCATCTCTGTGAAACACAAGTAAACTAACTATTGATTGGCTGATCAACAAACTAGGAGAAAGACGTGTGTCCTGACTGGATGCGAACATACTCTATTGACTGCTGTTAAAATTGAAGAAAGTAGAAGAGAAGCACAACTCTGCTACCCTGTGGGCTCTTGCAAAAGAATATATATTTTTTGTATTTTTTTTTAATCAAAACATAAATACAGCTTGTGAATGGATAGAGACCTTTGAAAATTATTTAGTGCCATTAGATGGAACAAAGTTTCCCGCTGTAAGAAAGAGGGCCTTGCTGTTGGAGTCATTAGTAAAAGAAGGTCAACACATATTCAAATACTTGCCATCAGAAGTAAACGCGCAGGGAGAAGCAATTGAAGATGTTTATAAAGAGGCAGTGTTGAGATTGCAAAAGAAGTTTCCGAAACAAGTCAATATTGTGATGAGGAGACATAAATTTTATACGCAACCACAACGTGCTAATGAGTCAATAGATGATTTTGTTGTGAGGTTAAGAGAGTTATCGGCGAAGTGTGAGTTCAGACAAATGCGAGACGAAATGAAAAGGGACCAATTGATCGTACAATGTGCGTGCAAGAAGACTCAAGAAAGA
Organism: Lissotriton vulgaris; assembly: GCF_964263255.1. Classification (NCBI taxonomy): domain Eukaryota; kingdom Metazoa; phylum Chordata; class Amphibia; order Caudata; family Salamandridae; genus Lissotriton; species Lissotriton vulgaris. Next base: position 89,663 of record NW_028244011.1, read on the forward strand.
CTATAGGCTGCAAGCAACCCATCATTGAAGGATTCCATAGCAATAGCAAAGGTCGTGGAAGAATCAGAAAAGTGCATGAGGGAGATGAAGATTACTGCTAATAAGGGAAAAGTTGAGGAAGTAGCAGTTATGGATGAAGGGGAAGATACTGTCAATGCAGTTAGAAACAAAGCACAGTCAAGTTATAGTGAAGGTGGAAAAAGTTGGTCTCAAAAGCAGTGGAGTAAACCCCCGGCGAAAGGAATGACTAAACAATGCACAAGATGTGGGAGCACTTACCATCAAGCTGACTCAAAAATGTGTTTTGCAGTGGGAAAGGAATGTTTAAAATGTGGGAAAAGAGAACATTTGGCCAGGTTGTGTAAAATGCAAACTAGTAAAATAAATGCTGTAGAGGATGTACAATCCACGTACAGAGTCATAGTAGTGGAGGATGCACAAGAAGTGGCCGGAGTAGAAGGGGATGAGCGTAGGAGGGTGCGTCCTAAAGCTGATTTTGGCATCAATGGAATGAACGTGTCCCTAATGGTGGACACTGGATCACTGTATACAATTGTTCCAATGAAATTGTTTAAAGAGACTTGGACAGAGCAAGTTCTATCTCAAACGGATGTTACGTTGAAGTCATATCAAGGAAATGTTATTCCTGTCTTAGGATGGGTAGATGCTGATATCCGATTTCAAGATAGGATGACCCAGGGTAAACTTTATGTGGCAGAGGAGGGTCCGCCTATCTTGGGTTGGCCACATCAGTTTGACCTGGACATTAAAATTGACCCGAAGTCCGATTTTTCAGTTATGATCATTCAGAAGTAAGGCTTGGATGATATTTTGAAACAACATGAAAAGGTATTTGAACAAAGGTTGGGTCAGTTCAAGGGATATGAACATGAGATTAAGTTGAGAGAAAACTCTGTGCCAGTTAGACATCTTGCAAGAAGGGTCCCGATAGCTGCTAGAGAGAAAGTGAAGGAAATTATACAACAGTTATTGGTTGACAATGTCATTGAACCGGTGGAGCCCACTGATTGGTTATCTCCGGTCGTCATCACGAGGAAGCCTGACAATTCACTGAGATTCTGGGTGGACCTGAGAAGTCTGAACCAAAATGTAATCATGGACAAATTTCCCCTCCCCAACATTAATGAATTGGTGTTGATGTTGAATGGTGCAATTTTATTTACAAAACTAGATATGATAAGTGCGTATCACCAGGTCACTTTAAGTCACCAGTCAAGGAATTTTACATCATTTATTACTGGTGAGGGGACGTTTAAGTTTTGTAGGCTTCCGTTTGGCTGATGCTCAGCAGCAAGCGTGTTTCAGAGGTTGATGAGTTCAGTTCATTCTGGGGTGAAGAAAGCTGTGGTGTTCCAAGATGATGTGTTGGTGTTCGGGGTGACTGAGGAAGAGCCTAACATCTCATTAAAAAGAGTCCTGGAATATATAGATAGGGCTGGCTTAACTTTCCGTAGGGAAAAGTGTACCTTTTTGACAAGGGAGGTGGAATACCTAGGTCATTTAGTCACAAGTGAGGGGATTAAACCTAAAGAAAATTTAGTCAGTGCGATTGCCTTTTTTTTACATTTTTTTTTATTGAACCAGATCCAGACAGACAATATGTACAGAAAAAAACAAATTACAATCAACTCATTACAAATGATAAATCAATAACTGAATCAACATAGCAATTAAAATAAACGACACAGGGTTATAAAATGACAATATAACAAATGTTCTAGCAAATTAAATTATATCACAGTTACGACACCGGCTTTCCAATTCATAATTGGGTGCCATATTGATTCTTTAAATTTCTTTGCTCTAGTTCCTCTAGTAGCATAAATAGCCGTCTCAAAACTAAAAACTGCTAAGAATCGGGCCACCCACATCTGGAAGCTGGGGGGTTCTAATTCTTTCCAGCGGGCTGACAAGATGATTCTAAGAACAGCCGTACCAATGAACAGCAATCTTTCCTAATGTTTTGAAAGTTCTAACGAGGAATCATAGCCAAAAATCAAAAGTGTTTCGGATTCAGGGAGTTTACGCCCAAATATCTCTTGCCAATAATCATTAATCGCGGTTTTAATTAAATTGAGCTTTGGACAGCTGCTGAACATATGTATTAATGTCGCTGGGCCCTGTAAACATCTAGGACACAGATCATTTTCCCTTTTGCCCCAGGTAAATAATTTGGCAGGTGTATAATAAAGGTTGAAAACAGTTTTATAAGTCTGTGCTTTAAGGTTGCTAGCCATAAAAAGTAAATCGCTTAGTTCCAACACTCTATAGATATCAACATTAGGATTGCTAAGTTTAGTAGCCCAGTTTGTTTCTGTTTTCTCTAGATCATCTTGAATGTTAGTTAACAAGATATCATAAAGCAATCCTATTCTTGTACATGATGTATTGACGGCTTCAATGATATCCACTCTCATTAGGACTCACAGACTTATGGGAGTCGGCAACTGACCCTCGTACCTTCAAAAAAGTGGTGTCAAAAGTCACCAAGATGGTTTCATTAATCGAGGACAAAGCCACCCTAGCTAAGAGAGCGCACGGCTGGGCGGTGCTGAAAGGTTACAGCGCTCTAAAACCACAAGACTACCTAATGATGGGCCTCACACAAAAGACAAAAAATAAGTTTCGTACAATGCGCATGGGCAGAATTCCTATAGCTCCGCACCTGGCACCATGGGCAAGGGAAAACCCCGCAAATCAATGCCGTCTCTGTCTTTCCGCGAAAGAGGACCTTATACATATAATCTGCATTTGCACAAAACTCCTGGACATAAGGCGCTCACTGCTACGAACATTATGGAACCAGAAAGGCATAACGAGCTGCAGGCAGGCCGTGATGCTCTGTTTTAACCCTGATGAAACTCAGCTAAACTGCAGAATAACAAAATACTTTGAGATAGTGGCCAAAAGACTAAACGAAAAAACCAGAGGGTCTTCTCTAGCAGAAGTCAAATAACAACAAAACAAACACCCCTGGCTACCACGGTCATCAAAGTGGAAGCAGTAAGGACACGAAAACTCCACAGACTCATATACAACAATAGCTGAGACTTTTTACATCTGAACTACTGCACTTTATTAGTTTTAATGAAGACACCGACTTTTTTAAAATTTGTACGTTTTTATAATTGTGAGTTTTTATTAACTGTACAATAAACAAACCTTAAACCTTAAACCCACTCTCATTAGGCTTAAGGCCAGTCCCTTTGCTTTAAGATTAGCATAGATTTGTATAAATTTGATGTAGTCACCATAAGAGAGTTGATATTTATTTTTTAGATCTATAAACGTAGTTTTAAGATTATTTAACAAAAAATCCTTTATTCTACAAATTCCAAGTCTTTGCCATTTCCTAGCTATAACATCATGGGAGAGACCATAAGTAAGTGAAGTATATCCGTTAAATTTCCTGGTGTTCATATGCTTGGCAATCTTAGCCCATACCTTCCAAGCACTATTTACGATTTCAAATTTACATTTCTTTCTAATATCTTTTGCTTCTATTTGCTGTAGAAACAACCCGTTTGCGTCTCTCCCAAGAACCAGATCATATATTGATGGTAAGACATTAGCGTCAACGGTAGCTATCTCAGGACTAAAATTGACCAGGGATGACATTTGTTTAAGAAGTGCTGCCCAATGGTAAAGACTAGTATTAGGAATGGCAAGCCCACCTCTATCTCTAGGTAGTGACAATAACTTGTGAGATCTCTTGATCTTTCCTTGTTGCCATAGGAATTTGCTCATGAGAGAGTCGAGTATTTTTAAAGTCTTGGAAGCTACTGCAAGGGGAATTGCGCGGAACAGATATAAACATCTAGGCAGCACATTCATTTTAAGAAAATTACCTCTTCCGATGATTGATAGGTGAAGACCATTAACCCAATCCAAATCTTTTTTGATTTTTTCAATAAGAGGGTTAAAGTTAAGGCCGGTAATTAATTTAACATCAGAGCTAATAATGATTCCCAAATAGGTAGCCTTATCAGCTCTTCTCTGATCGATGTAATTAGTATTATCTGTACAAAGTACGATTGTCTTCCCCCTGTTCAAAGAATACCCTGAGTGGATACCATATTCAGAAGTTAAGGTCACGATTTCCTCCATAGCCTCAATCGGGTCAGATGTAATAACCGCGATATCATCAGCATAAGCCAAAACTTTTGTCGCATATTGATCACATATAATTGGATTGATAGATTGGCTCTCAAGAAGTTTTAAAATTAAAGGGTTTATATAAAGCGCAAATAGTAGGGGTGCGCAAGGGCACCCTTGTCTGGTGCCCCTGGTGATGTTAATATGACCAGATTCAGACCCTAACCTCTGAAGTTTTGCTCTTGGTGATATATACATGGATTTAATAGCTTTAATGAATTTAGGGCCGAAATTATTGTGTAACATAACTGCCCAAAGGAAGCTCCACGAGACACGATCAAAAGCCTTTTCGGCATCCAGTAGGATAATTGACATCCGACCCCCCGTGACAGACATGGCATCGAAAAGGGCTATCGCCCTACAGGTGTGATCGGTAGTACCTTTACCAGGAACGAAGCCATGTTGCCACGGGGAGACAAGATGTTCAATAACCCCACTGAGTCTCGTGGCCATCACTTTGGCGTATAATTTGGAGTCCGAATTAATTAAAGAAATGGGACGATATGAAGTTAGTTGCTCAGGCGTTTTCCTTTCTTAGGGAAGATAATTATATTTGTTTCGTTCCATGAATGCGGAGACACACCATTCCATTGGATCCCTAGAAAAAGATCATGGAGCAGAGGACAAAGTTGATGACTTAATATCTTGTACAAGTCTATTGGTATTTTATCGGGTCCAGCTGCTTTACCCGATGAAAGTGACAGCAGAGCAGCTTCCACTTCATGTAGAGTAATTTCAGCTTCTTGATCTTCCTGCTGCAACTCAGCCCCGCTTTGCCAGTAAACATGCGAACACCTGTCCGGTGCAAACATGAAAGTTCCCGGTGTTTACTGGCAAAGCGGGGCTGAGTTGCAGCACTTTTTAACTTTAACCCACTGGGGCAACACACATCTTTAATTAACTGCGGGAATGAGACTGGAACTTACTTAAGTTATACCTACCTGCACTACGAGTTCCAAGATGCCATAGGAGTAGCCACGCCCACATGGGCAGAACTTGTTGTTTATTAAGTGCAACGTAGAAGCTCCCCGTCGATCCCAGCAGCAGTGCCACTGAAGAAAGGAGTGTAATTTCCTGAAACGCGTCTGGCCAAATTTTTGAAAAGCTGAAATCTGTCTGTGACCGGCTTGCAAGTTTGTCACCATTAAGCATGGGCGGGAAATCCGTTCCGCTCGCGCATTTTGCGGATTTTCGGTAAATTTTCAATCCGCGAGATTCGCGAATTTCCCACAAAATCCGCGAGCGGAACGGATTGGGTCAAAAGTTCAAGCTGACTTTTTGTAACTATTTTAGAATGGCGCCGGCAAGCTGCCAGAGCCTCTAAAATAGTTACAAAAGTCAGCTTCAACAGGAAGCACTAATAGATAAAGGAAAGCAGGTGCTAGAGTTGAAGCTCAAATTCAGTTACACAATCATTAATCACCCCAAACTTGGGGTGATTAATGACTGTGTAACTTAATTTGACCTTCAACTCGAGCACCTGCTTTACTTTATCTATTAGTGCTTCCTGTTGAAGCTGACTTATGGCTGAGGGCAGAAGGGCACAAAGTGGGACAGAGGGCATGAGTTAGGCAGAGGGCATAAGGGCACAGAAACCAGTGGGGCAGAGGGCAAAAGGGCACAAACAAGAGTGGGGCAGAGGGCAGAAATGTACAAAAACAAGTGGTACAGAGGGCAGAAGGGCATAAAAAATGAGAGGGTGGAAGTGATGAACCAGGCAAAAAAACCGCGAACACGCAAAGCGCCCCGCGAACACGCAAAGCTCCCCGCGAACGCGCAAAAATAAAAAATCCGCAAATTCGCACAAATTCGCAAATTTTGCGGATTGCGAATTCGCAAATCCGAAAATTCGTGGATCGCGAATTCGCAAAATTCGCCCCTACTTAGTCACCATTAAAAGCGGAACGTAACAAGCTGCCTGAGGCCTCTTTTCATTTCGGGCTAACCTTTGTTGTGGATTTGAGTGGCTCAGTCCAGCCGCGAGAGGAGGCCCACTGCCTGTGTGCAGACTCGGAGCGCCAGGTGAAGCTGACTCCACGAGAGGCAGGATGCGAGCACCTGTCCGGTGCAAACATGAAAGTTCCCGGTGTTTACTGGCAAAGCGGGGCTGAGTTGCAGCAGTTTTTAACTTTAACCCACTGGGGCAAGACACATCTTTAATTAACTGCGGGAATGAGACTGGAACTTACTTAAGTGATACCTACCTGCACTACGAGTTCCAAGATGCCATGGGAGTAGCCACGCAAGTGTAATTTCCTGAAATGCGTCTGGACAAATTTTTCAAAAGCTGAACTCTGTCTGCGACCGGCTTGCAAGTTTGTCACCATTAAAAGCGGAACGTAACAAGCTGTCTGAGGCCTCTTTTCATTTCGGGCTAACCTTTGTTGTGGATTTGAGCGGCTCAGTCCAGCCGCGAGAGGAGGCCCACTGCGTGTGTGCAGACTCGGAGTGCCAGGTGAAGCTGCCTCCATGAGAGGCACGATGCGAGCACCTGTTCGGTGCAAACATGAAAGTTCCCGGTGTTTACTGGCAAAGCGGGGCTGATTTGCAGCAGTTTTTAACTTTAACCCACTGGGGCAACACACATCTTTAATTAACTGCGGGAATGAGACTGGAACTTACTTAAGTGAAACCTACCTGCACTACGAGTTCCAAGATGCCATAGGAGTAGCCACGCCCACATGGGCAGGACTTGTTATTTATTAAGTGCAACGTAGAAGCTCCCCGTCGATCCCAGCAGCAGTGCCACTGAAGAAAGGAGTGTAATTTTCTGAAACGTGTCTGGCCAAATTTTTGAAAAGCTGAACTCTGTCTGTGACCGGCTTGCAAGTTTGTCACCATTAAGCATGGGCGGAAAATCCGTCCCGCTCGCGGATTTTGCTGATTTTCGGTAAATTTTCAATCCGCGAGATTCGCAAATTTCCCGCTAAATCCGCGAGCGGAACGGATTGGGTAAAAAGTTCAAGCTGACTTTTTGTAACTATTTTAGAATGGCGCCGGCAAGCTGCCAGAGCCTCTATAATAGTTACAAAAGTCAGCTTCAACAGGAAGCACTAATAGATAAAGGAAAGCAGGTGCTAGAGTTGAAGCTCAAATTCAGTTACACAATCATTAATCACCCCAAACTTGGGGTGATTAATGTCTGTGTAACTTAATTTGACCTTCAACTCGACCACCTGCTTTACTTTATCTATTAGTGCTTCCTGTTGAAGCTGACTTATGGCTGAGGGCAGAAGGGCACAAAGTGGGACAGAGGGCATGAGTTAGGCAGAGGGCAGAAGGGCACAGAAACCAGTGGGGCAGAGGGCAAAAGGGCATAAACAAGAGTGGGGCAGAGGGCAGAAAGGCACAAAAACAAGTGGTACAGAGGGCAGAAGGGCATAAAAAATGAGAGGGTGGCAGTGATGAACCAGGCAAAAAAAACCCGCGAACACGCAAAGCACCCCGCGAACACGCAATGCTCCCCGCGAACACGCAAAAATAAAAAATCCGCAAATTCGCACAAATTCACGAATTTTGCGAATTCGCAAATCCGAAAATTCACAACGTAGAAGCTCCCCGTCGATCCCAGCATCAGTGCCACTGAAGAAAGGAGTGTAATTTCCTGAAACGCGTCAGGCCAAATTTTTGAAAAGCTGAACTCTGTCTGTGACCGGCTTGCAAGTTTGTCACCATTAAAAGCGGAACGTAACAAGCTGCCTGAGGCCTCTTTTCATTTCGGGCTAACCTTTGTTGTGGATATATATATATATATATATTCCACAACCACGATTCCTCTGTCAGCAAAACCGTTCCTCAAAAGAGCGCACTCTGGAGCCATAGAAATTGCCAATACATATATCATTTAATGGGATGTATGACGGTACGACGCGGGCTATTACCACACGTACCGTTACAACGCGTGTTTTACAACGCAAGTCTTTACCACGACTTGCGCTGTAGGGTGCGGACTTAGGAATAGGTTAATTTACTATTCCAACACCAGTCCCCATGGATAGTAGGGAAGGTGTTGGAATAGTACATTAACTATTCCTTGTCCTTGAGCGCCCTCCAGCGCAAGTCGTGGTTACGACTTGCGTTGTAAGAGATGCGTCGTAATGGTACCGCGGGGTAACATCCGGGTCGTAAAGAATGTTCCCCCATTTAATGCATTATTTTCTGCAAGTTGTCAACAACCGCGTTTCGGCGTTGCCGCCTTCATGAGTTTCAACAATACTCAATCTGTTCTGTGTTTAAATAAAGATGTGCTATACAAAGATCAAAGACATAGAAAGTGACTCAGTGATTGCAAAGGTAAAAGTAAAAATAAACGAAGTTTGTTTACATGGTGGCCTTCTTTGGACGGGGAGAGGTAGTTCTTTGTTTGCCTCATGGATGCAAAATATGCCTGTTTTTCAAACATTTCGCATGTTCTCACCCTAAACAGCATTATCTCCATCTTGGCAGTAGATCAAATCTTATGTTGCTGTTTTAAATCTCCCCATGTGACTTATCAAAAATGGGATTAAATGTCCGGTTCCGTCACTGGGAATGTACATTTAGGAATTCAATTAATCTTTATTGATATCCCCTCAGTCTGTATCCAAAAAGCCACCACATGAACTACAATTGCGCCCTGTATGGGCTATTAAGCAGCTGTGCATGTTTGTATTTTGATCTGGTTGCAAAGAATAATGTCCTTGCATTATATACATTATTCATTTGAATTCATTGAACTTCATGAAAAACACAATTGTGCCCTGAATGGGCAAATACATCTGGCAAGGATTGTATTAATTAATGTACGTTTCACTACTGTACTCGCCTATGCTTTCCTGCATTAGAGCTTAGGGCAGTCTGACCTTACATTAATGAGGATAACATTAGTTAAGAAGTTTAGCCTATGTGAACCCACATTTCCTCCTCATTATTAAGACCTCTCGATGCCTTAGTTTGAAATTTAATTATATACTTGGAATCAAGTGTGCGTAGCTTTCTTATGAATCTCCTCCCCTTTCAGATTTCTCAACTTGATCCAAGCAAAAAAATGACAATAGACTACTATTGCTATTGTGCTCCATCTCAAAATGCCTGGCAACAGGATAATTATGGTCCTTGTTCCTCATTGGCCTAAGATGTTCCAGGACTCTTTTTTTGGTGGGATGGATTTTGCTGCCCACATACTGTTTACCACATGGGCACACCAAACAATAGACTGTGCAATCAGAATTGCAATTGAAGAGTTTCGGTATAGGTGTTTTTGCCGTATTTCCAGGTATTAGGTAGTCCTTTACTTTGTGACAATTCCTGCATGCTTTGCATTTCATGCATGGAAAGAACCCCTTAATTGGCATTGTTCTCTTTTTTTTGGGCTCATAGTGGCTTCTCACTAGGTGGTCTTTGAGAGAGCTCCCTTTTCTCTATGTCACTAGGGGATTTGCTGGTAAAAGCTGCCCCCCTACACTATTTGATTTTAGTATTTTCCAATTTTTTCTAAGAATCTGAAACATCTCAGATGATTTTTCCGTGTCGTATGTGATTACTCGCACATTTTTATCCTGAATTTTTTACTTTTCCTTATCTCTTAGGTCAGTCAGTCAAGTAATCTTAATTTCGGTCGTGGACCATAAAAGATACATAATAGCCATTCACAACATTGCAAAAAAAAAAAAACACAGACAGATAACAATAGATATATACAATAAAAATATAAATATATTACAAATATATACAGTGTTGGAAATATAAACTTTATGAATTCATAAGTAATTTCTACAGACTAAAAACAATTACAACAGAAAGCATCTTCTCCTACGCCACATAGCATCAATAAAGCGTGAGATTGAGAATACAACGGGAGTGGAAGTATTAGTCTTGAGTATTCTAAGGGCCTCTTTGTGGAATCTGAACCCCATGTTTTTACAAAGTTGGATAAGCCAATGTTGCCGTATGTTTTATATGTAGGACAGAAACAAAAGACATGGGACTCAGACTCTTCTTTGGCCCCACACGCCGGACATTCAATTAATTTGTTTGTGGACCATTTATGGGAGAAGATCCTAAGCGGGAGTGTAGCGTATCTAAATTGTAGATAATATTTCCTCGCTGTAATCGGTAAAATCTCATCAAGAAAAGGCTCTATTATGTATTCATCTTTCACATTAAAAAACTTGCCAATGAGTGGGCCTAGAGAGGGATGCCATGGATACCCGAGAATCTGGACCTACGATACATATTAACTAGATCAGTGCGCGACAACTGAGTGCAGACCACAGCAGGATTAGACCATAGACCAGGTAAGTCCAGTCTCTTACTCTACTTTTTCATACAGGCAAACCATGGCAGTTTCTCTGACCCATAGAGGCCCAAAACCTATTCCAGTTCGAGTCTAAAATGTAGTAATTCAAGGGTTACCCATAGTCTACTCCAGTAAATGATAGGGCGTAGTGCGACTACATCTTGTATAGGAATAATGCCTAGGTCCATTCTCATAGGGGTCAGGGGGGTACTAAAGGGGAGAGCCAGCAGTGATCTTAGAAATTGATTTTCAGTCGTACTGATGCCATCCACCGGGCGATGGCCCCAAAGTTCAGCTCCCCTAGCTTGTGCTTTGTATACTTCTATGATGGGAGCAACTGGCTTAAAAGTAGAGTCTCGATGCATTTTCAGAATACCACCCGTAATCTGGGCTAATCTGAGTTTGACCTTTGCAAGTTGGGGCTCCCAATCCATTTTATCAGTGAGAGGAATACCTAGGTATTCAAAGACTGTTACCCTGTCTAATGCTATGCGATTTAAAGAGGGATTGGGACATCTGGTCTTCGTTGGATTACAGACCATAAATTTAGTTTTTTGAGTATTAATCTCCAACCCCCTTAAGTGGCAAAAGTTTACGAAGCTGTCCAGGGCTCTTTGAATACCCAGGGGTGATTTTGACAGTAGGAGGGTGTCGTCAGCAAACATCAATGCCACCACCTGTTCGTTATTCAGTTTAGGGGCATCAATGCTTTTGACCCCCTTAAGGTGGGCAATCAACGCGTTGATGAAGATATAAAACAGGGTTGGTGCTAGCACACAACCGTGTCTGATTCCTCTATTGACTGGGATTTTAGATGTAAGACTACCCCATTTACCACTCCTAATTTGGGCAAAATTATTTAGGTGAAGTCTCTTGATAATATTAAGGAGATATGCTGGGACCCAAATATCCTCCAGAACAGCCCAAAGAATGTTACGGGGCACTAAATCAAAGGCCGTTTTAAGGTCAACAAAAATTAAATAGAGGCTGCCACCCTCTACTCTCACGGTCTTCCAGTAAAGAAGTTGGAGCCTTAATAGCTGGTCGACCGTGGAAGTCTTTTCCCGAAAACCGGCCTGAAAGGGGCTGAGAATCTGACGATCCTCCATCCAAATCTGAAGCTGATCGAGAATAATACATGAAAATAGTTTTTGGCTTACATCGATCAGACTGATCAGATGGTAGATAACCGGAAGAAGTGGAGAGCCTTTTTTAAACACCGGTATGATCTCAGCTCTAACCCAAGTTGCAGGGAAAGTGGAGCCCTGTAATATTGCGTTGAACAAGATATACAGATAAGGGACCCAGACCCCTATTTGGTCTTTAAAAAGATCGCTGGGAATTTTATCAAGACTAGGCGCCTTGCCTGCAGGGAGCCTATTTATAGCATGTTCAAGCTCCTTCAATGTAATTTTAGACTTTATATATAGACTGTTGGAAGAAACTATAGGGAAAAAGACCAGATTTCTATTTAGCTCTGAGTCCTGTAAGGGTATCTGTTCAGAAGCATCCACTAAGGAACTGTCTTCATTCGGAGGGGCGTACAACTTCTGATAATGTTCGACCCATCTCTCTGGTGCGATATTAGACACATCAACCTTTCGACCATCCTTGCTACCAGAGCGAACAATAGACTAAAATTCCCTCATATCCCTGCACCCAAGGGAATTTTTAATAGCAGTCCATTTGGTATTCTCCCAGGTCTGTTTAGCCTCAGACTGCACTTTGTTATATTCAAGCTTCTTTGTTTGATTTAATGGTCTGTTCTTGGCTTTGATGGCAGCCAGAAGTGCCACCTTGGCTACCCTACAGTTGGAGTCAAACCATGAGCTAGCCTTCCTATTTTCCCTCAATTTGCTAGACCTGTATGAATGTTATATATTTGGATAGGAGACGCTTCCTGCCCCTGTTCTAACACACTACTTAGATGATCGAATGACCTTAGAATGGCTTGGTAAAGGGAACTCATTAATTCAGGGGATTTTTTCACCCTTGGCCATTTAAGCCTTCTCCTAATTTTAGATACCAGTGGAGTCTCCCAATTGGCCTCTATTTCACCCAAATGTATACCCATTTCGGGGAAGCTTATTTTAAGTACCAGGGCATTGTGGTCACTGTCGTGGCATGGAAGGACCACAAAATCAATAACCTTAGACCAGGTACAAACCTCAACCAAAATATAGTCGATGCAGGAGGACTGGCCTGGACGATTAAAAGTATTATTGCCCTCTAGGTCAGATTGAGTACGACCGTTGCAGGCTCTCAAAAGAGTGAGCCAAAGTAATGGAGTTAATTTGGAGGGCTAAAGGAGTCCAAGCCCTAATCAGGGGTATTTGCAGATCTGGGATGGACCATAGAGAGTCCTCAATACTGGAGATGGATTCTAGCATGCCCGGGAGCAGTTCATATTGACAATTAAAATCTCCTGCAACTATCAAAGAACTCTCCCCCTTGGCCTTAGTGATAAAGTTGTCTAAAATATCCAGAATAGGAGATTCTTTACCCAACCTGGTGGGTCGAGAATAAACGTTGATAAGAATCACACTGAATTTGGGTGTAAAAGAGAGTCTAATACATTGAAGATCTAATGAAGGGGTATTTAATTGCGTCACCGTACAACCCAGATGGGAGCCTATGAAAATAGTCATACCCCCAAAAGGTCTTCCCCTCTCACCCATCGAAGCGAGACAGTTTACTGACAAAAATCCAGACCTATGAACATTTTCCCTAGACCAAGTCTCTTGAAAGAGACAAATATCAAACTTGTCTATAAAGAGTTCCCAATCAGGATTGGGGACTTTATTAGAGAGCCCTGCCACATTCCAGGACATAATAGAGATTTTATCACCACAGGTTTTCACCCTGACATGGTTCCTAGTAGCCGATGCTTGCCCAACCAAAATACTACCATTATTATCACTATCAACATTGGTGATTTCCAACTCCAAGTGACCCCTAAGAGGGAAAACAGGCTGTAGGTTACTATCAGATGTTCCTAACTCTGGTTCAGCCAATCTTACTAGAGTGTCCCCACTAGTACAATTGGTATCTAAACCTAGGTTTCCTTGAAACGGATCCTTGGAAAAAGATACCACTGAAGACCTAGGTTGGGATACAAGAGTGTCTAGGACATCCTGCCCAGTCAGTCAGTCAACGTCCTCCAATGGGGCAAACTGATTCGAAACGGGGATACTAAAGAAAGGTTGATTTAGGTGCCAGGAAGTAGGTGTATTGTGAAAGTTCTTAGCTCGTTAGTCAACATCAATTATGGGCTGTAAGAAACCCACCCACCTCTCTTAGGAATTGGCTTCTTTCTGTTTCGTTACATCTTGATTCAGCCTTATTCAAAATACTTCTGCATTAGCCTCTTTTAAGAAATCTCTGTTTAGCCTGTGAAATGAATTTTTCGCATTCTGAGGAAGTAGAGCAATTACGTTTCATCCTCAGGAATTCCCTTAATGGGATGTTGTTTATCATTCATTCATTTCATCTTTATTTCGACAAAAAGATGTCATAAAAGAATACAGAATAAAATGTCAACATACATCATTACAATTGTTTAAAAATACAGAAGTACAAAGTGCCGTAAAATTCATTCTTCATAAAATCATTATATAAAGTTAAAAAGACAATCAGCCCAGAGAACCTCTGGTCACCAATACCCCCAAAAGACCCGAGCATTGTACGCGGATACATTTGATCTCATTTTACCACGTACTTTCTTCTGATAGTCCACATGGCAGCCAGGAATTTCGTAACAGCAAAAACAATTATTGGGAATAAATCTGTTTTTAATATTTGATAGGAGTGAAAACACTGCCTGATCCCCAGGTTTTTGCAAATAGGAATGATCCACTTCTTCCTAGGAATCTGGTAGGAAGGGCAGAAGAAGACTATGTGCAACTCATTCTCTAACTCCGTAATGCACGCTGGGCAGTTACTGGGAGCATTGGGGCGTCAACGGCTGGTGAGAGCTCTCATTGGTAGGGAGTCATATCTCCATTGGAGGTACAACTTCCTATGGCCATTAGGGCTGATAGTATCAAAAGCAGACTCTAATTTGTAGTGATCTTTTAGTGCCAAGAATGTACTCGTCATTGTCCCCATTTGGGCATTCGTTAAGCAGGCAGACAAATTATGATCGTAATACAGACTAACTAGCTCCTTACGGGATATACCCCTGCACGCTTGTTCAGGGCATTGTTCACTGAATAAAGTTTTCTGATTTTGGGTTAGCTAAGTACTGTCTAACGTTTTTTGCCTTTACTAATTTACTTCTACTGATTCTACATTGCTGTGTCTCATTGCTCCACTGTATAATGCATGTGAATACATCTCCCATGATGCATTGCTGGGTCTGCTGGAAAAAGTGGAATGGAGTTGCAGTGTTACTTTGTTGGTGCATTTCTGAGTGTATGCTTGTTTCCGGTCCAGGGAAGACATGGCTAGGCAGTTCGGGCTGGACTGTTCCCATGAGGCACAGGGTCAGACTGATTTGCATATGGCCATGTCTGAACTGGGGTGGCGGAGTGAGCTAAAGAATGATGATGGATTAAACCCAGATCAGTTGACTGGGGGTGAGTGCTTGCAATGGTCAACTCTCCGTCCATCATCCCTTTGGTTTTGCTTTGTTTGCCCTAAGTTGGCAGGGTATGCCCAGACATGGGTCCCTTGCTCACTTTGCTACTGGATTCAAGCTAGCCTGACTGATGATGGCTGATTAGCCAGAAACCGGTCCCAGGATGCTTGTTTCCGGTCCAGGGAAGACATGGCTAGGTAGTTCGGGCTGGACTGTTCCCATGAGGCACAGGGTCAGGCTGATTTGCATATGGCCATGTCTGAACTCGGGTGGCGGAGTGAGCTAAAGAATGATGATGGATTAAACCCAAATCAGTTGACTGGGCGTGAGTGCTTGCAATGTTTAACTCTACGTCCATCATCCCT